>NW_016107318.1:4555639-4569031 GCF_001604975.1 Cebus imitator
AACTCCCATGCCACACAGCCCACCCTGTCCAGTGGGGACCCAGCCCACAATCTCCCCCCTTCAACTCTCCACTTGCCACCTAAGAATCAACGTAGGACCCAGGTGGACTTTCACCCTCTTCCCTGCCTTGTCTTTGCCCCTGCTCTTGCTTTGCCCAGAACACCTGCCTAGGTTCACTTGCCCCTCATCCTTGATGCCCCACACTGAGGGTTCAAAACCAAGGCCTCGGTTTTCTTTTCTTTTTTTTTTTTTTTGAAAAAAAGAAAGAGAAAGAAAGAAAAAAAAGAATGAAGGAGAGGAAGAAAGAGGAAGAGGGAGAGAGAATGGGAGTGTTGCCTTATTGCCCAGGCTAGAATGCAGTCTAAAAATGGGTTTTGAAAACCTCTTTTATGCCAATAATTGTGTTTAATAATGGATACAGGAAAAAATGAGGGAAGAAAATAACAAACAAGCAGCCAACCAATATTTCATTTAAACCTGTAAGTAGGTGTGATGTGGTACTGATAAGAGTGTATATTCTGTGTATTTAAAGTGGAGAGTTCTATAAATGTTTATTAAGTTTACTTGTTCTGGATCTGAGTTCAAGTCCTGGATATCCTTGTTAATTTTCTGTCTTGTTGATCTGTCTAATATTGATGTTGAAGTCTCCCACTATTATTGTGTGGGAGTCTAAGTCTCTTTATAAGTCTTATGTATCTGGGTGTTCCTGTATTGGGTGCGTATATATTTAGGATCATTAGCTCTTCTTGTTGCATTGATCCTTTTACCGTTATGTAATGTCCTTCTTTGCCTCTTTTGATCTTTGTTGCTTTGAAGTATATTTTATCAGAGGCAAGAATTGCAACTCCTGCTTTTTATTTATTTATTTATTTTTGCTCTCCATTTGGTTGGTAAATCTTTCTCCATCCCTTTTTTTGAGCCTTTGTGTATCCTTGCATGTGAGATGGGTCTGGATGCAGCATACCGATGGGTTTTGGCTGTGTCTTTTGATTGGAGGATTTAGTTGATTTAAATTTAGGATTAATGATAATATATGTGAGTTTAATACTGCCATTTGATGTTAGCTGGCTGTTTTGCCCATTAGTTGATGTAAATTCTTCATTATATTGATGCTTTACTTTTTGGTATATTTTTGGAAAGGCTGATACTGGTTGTTCCTTTCTATGTGTAGTGGTTCTTTCAGAAGCTCTTGTAGAGCAGGCCTGGTGGTGATGAAGTCTCTGAGTACTTGCTTGTTCACAAAAGATTTTATTTTTCCTTCGCTTATGAAGCTTAGTTTGGCTGGATATGAAATTCTGGGTTAAAAGTTCTTTTCTTTAAGGATGTTGAATATTGGCCCCCACTCTCTTCTGGCTTGTAGGGTTTCTGCTGAGAGATCTACTCTAAGTCTGATAGGCTTCCCTTTGTGGGTAACATTACCTTTCTTTCTGGCTGTTCTTAGTATTTTCTCCGTCATTTCAACCCTGTAGATATAGAATTAACCATTACTGAACATCTGTTTTGAGCAAATGCACTGTTTTTATAGTCACTTTTTGTGGTGTAGTAAAAAGAACACAGAGTTGGAATCAAATAGACTGATTTGAATCCTGGCTCTGGCACCTACGAGCTCTGTAGCTTTTTTGTTTTTTAAATAGGGTCTTGTTCTTGTTGACCAGGCTGGAATGTAGTGGTGCGATCATATGAGCTCTGTAACTTTTAAGAAAGTTACTTATGTCTAAGCTTTGTTTTTCTTATTATAAATAGATATGGTACTTTCTACTTTATATAGAGATTATATAATGTACTTGATATAAAATAGATGCTCAGTGCTATTTGTTAGTTTATTGATGTGGAAATTAGACGCTCAGAGAAAGAAGTTTGTCACACAGCTAGTAAGTGACCAGTATCTGACCCCAAAGCCCATGCTTTTCCATGACTCCCAGCTAGAAATTGAAATGACGGGAATCAAAAGGTAGTGATCATGCTATGCTGTTTTGGAGTTTATCTTAGGTAGGAATTCCCAGAAAAGCAGGTTTCAGAAAGTTCAGAAAGAAACTGGTAATGACCACAGATAGTTTAAGCAATCAGTAGTGATAGAAGACTCTTAAAAATGAAACCTGTTATTAAAATTACAGAAAAAATTCCATTGGGGAAGAAAAACATGAGTAATCTAAACAAATTAATATGACTTCCTCATAAGTAAATTTTTTCAAAAGAAAAGCATATCAAGGATACCCATTAGCCGGGTGTGGTGGCGGGTGCATGTAATCCCAGCTACTGGGAGGCTGTCTCTTCTCATTAGAATATAAGATCCATCAAGGATGGGATTATGTTTTTTCTGCTGCAGTTTTCAGAGCTTGGAATGATGCCTAGTTCATGGTAGATGGTCAGATTAATTAATTAATTAATTTGGACGGATTTCAACATGAGTGGGGACACATACACACATTCAGTCCATATAAGTATTTATATTTTTATTATTTTTTGAGATGGAATCTGGCTCTCTGTCACCTGGACTGGAGTGCAATGGCACAATCTCGGGTCACTGCAACCTCTGCGTCCTGGATTCAAGCATCTTCCCACCTCAGCTGGAATTACAAGCATGGACCACCACACCTGGCCTCCCAAAGTGCTGGCGTTATAGGCGTGAGCCAACATGCAGTATGAATGTTAGCTATTACCACTACTGCTGTTTGACTTAATTACTTTCCTTATATTATACATTAGATATACTGTTTTGTTTTTAAGCACTATTCCTTGTGGAGTAAATTTCAACAAGTAGGATTTTCTCAAATACTTTATTTATTTATGTATTTATGAGCCGTAGTCTCACTGTGCCAGCCAGACTGGAGTGCAGTGGCATAATCTTGGCTCACTGCAACTTCTGCCTCCCAGGTTCAAGCAATTCTGCCTTAGCCTCCCAAGTAGCTGAGAGTACAGGTGTGTGCCATCACACCCAGCTAATGTTTGTATTTTTAGTAGAGACTGGATTTCCCCATGTTGGCCAGGCTAGTCTCGAACTCCTGACCTCCGGGGATCTGCCCACCTTGGCCTGCTAAAGTGTTGGGATTACAGGTGTGAGCCACCACACCCAGCCTCCCAAATACTTTAGAACTTTAAAATTTTATAATTTATCTAGCTTTATTGAGTTATAATTGGCAGATATTAAAACTTTAAATGTAATGAATGAAACTTATAAATACAGTGAATCACAAATTTTCTTAAACATTCCAATATTCTTATTAACCAAGCTAAATATTCTTATACTTTTAAACTTAAAATCATAATTGTGAGGTCAGTTACTATTTTAAATTTAGAAACTATCATAGTCTATAATGTTAAAATTCTCTTAAATGTTATAAGAACTTAAAAAATATTTAAGATAGTTTTAAACCAAATAGCATTAGTATCATGAGTTTGATACACTTAATTTCAGTATTCTAATTAATCATGGAGGTTGGGCAGCCACTTACCTACGGGAACAGTTGTGCTGTCTTAAGCAAGTTGAGATTCCTGTGACATAGTTTATGTCCACAGTTCAGTTACCGTCTCTTGATAGGCTGTTTATCAGCTTGGCATTGGCCTTAGAAGCTGCCTTTTCTCCAGGTGGAGAAAAACCACCAGGTGGTTTTTCTCATGCCACAGATGGACATAGTGAACTGTTAGTAAAAATTATCTAATAACAGTGGAACTCTTAAGTTGAAGTTGGTTTCATCTGAATTGTTTTAAGGCCTTTTGTAATTTTTTTTGTAATTGCTTTTTAACTCTATTGCCAGATCAAGCTTTGTAAACCTCACCCAGATTACTTCACCATTTGATTAGATTCCAGGAATCCATTTTCTATTTGGCTGATGGCACAGGTTTTAAATCATTTTAATAACATGAAGGAACTGAGAGGTATTGATACTTTTTTGTTAATTTGTAACACAGAGTATGCCTAGAAATAAGACTAGAAACAGCATGAAGTCTTATTTTTAAAAAGCAAAGCAGTGGTTTTGGAGATTGTTTTCCTAGGTATGCCTTTGGAGAAGAGGTAGAAAAATACAAACTTAGCTCATCAGCATTAAGAACGTTTCATTAATAGTATAAGATAAACTTTTTAAAATACTGTTAGCAGGAATTAATGTCAGACTTTGAGAGAAGTATCTAAAAAGGCACTTTTTGTTCATTTTGATATTTTCATTAATGTTTTGAATAAATGTACAGTTGTGCTTATAAAATGTCAAAACAGTTTAGCTGGCAAGGATAACTAAAACAACTTGTAAGTTCTATCTTAAACTACAGACAGAAACCTATACTGTGAGCTGCTTAAAAGTGTGTAATTAAAAAAAATATGGAATTCAGATAGAAAAAGTTACATCAGTAAAATTTTGTTCAGTTAATCAATTTTTAAGACACTGTATGTACTAAGAGAATAAAAATGTATTGCTCTATTACTTCAAGGAGCCTATAATTGAATATTCTGTGATAGAATTATTAAGCATTATGGGAGCAAAGGAGAGAGCAGTTAATTCTGATGGATCATTGAATTGGCTTTTGAGAATTAAGAGTTTTCTAGGCATTGAAAATGGGAGAGAGTCATCTCTTTTCTTCCCCTCCCCATTTTTCTTTAAGGTACTGAAAAATCAGAGTCAGGGCAGTGTTATATTAAGACAGATATATTTGTGAGCAAATAAAGAGTAGATTGGAATGAGAAAAACTACATTTGTTTAAATGGAATGATGATGGCCTGAGCTGGAGCAATACCAATAGAACAGAAAAGATAGTTGTTGTTGTTTTTTTTTTTTTTTTCCAAGACGTTTTGGAGATAGAATAATTAGAGTTTATTGATTGTATATTTTTAGGAGTTTGGTTTTGTATAGTCTCAAATATCCAACTGGTGAGTTGCTTAAAAAAAAACAAAAAACAAATGAACTCCGAGGCTGCATTACTAGGATTTTGTCCATAATAAGGCTTATAATATTTATTCCATGTTGGTTAGGACACGTTTACAAAGTTGGCCTTATTTCTGAAAGCTATGCTTTAAGAAAACAATAAAAAATTAGATATGTCAAGAGAAGGGTAGCCCATAAGAACCTTTAAAGGAATTGAGAATGCTTATTGTGATGAAGGGAAGACTTGGTAGGCGTGAGTGAAGGAATGGAGGGGACAGTTGTTTTTCAGGTAATGAAGGGCTGTAATGGGTTGTTCCACAGAATAGAATTAGATCCAGGATACCACCAGACATTTTTTTTTCTGAGAACTATGGTATTCTCTTAACTGTAGTTACAAATGATCAAAATTCAGAAATTTAACATTAATATAATACTGTTATCTAATTTATAGTCCACAATCAAATTTAGTCACTTATCCTAAAAATTACTTTTATAGCTTTTTAAAATCAATGATCATACATTGCATTTAATTTCATGTCTCTCCAGCCTCCTTTAATATGGAATACTCAAATTTTTTTTTATTAATTTTTTTTTTTTTTTTTTTTTTTTTTTTNTTTTTTTTAGACAAGGTCTCACTGTGTCACCCAGGCTGGTGTGTAGTGGCGTGATAATGGTTCACTGCAGCTTCCACCTCCCAGGCCCAAGCATTCCTTTAACATCAGCCTCCCCAATAGCTGGGACCACAGGAATGTGCTACCATGCCTGGCTAATTTTTTGTGTTTTTTTTTGTAGAGACAGAGTGTCACTATATTATCCAGGCTGGTCTCCAACTCATGAGCTCAGGGATCCTCCTTCCTTGGCCTTCCAAAGTGTTGAGATTACAGACATGAGCCCCAGCACCTGGCCTCACATTTGTTTCTTTTGTTTTATTTATTTATTTTTTGAGACAGGGTCTCACCTTGTCGCCCAGGCTGGAGTGTAGTGGCATAAATTTAGCTTACTGTAGCTTTGACCTCCTGGACTCAAGTGATCCTCCTGCTTTAGCCTCCTGAGTAGCTGAGATTATAGGCCTGTGCCACCATGTCTGGCCTGGCTTCAAATTTCTTGACATTTTAAAGAGGTTAGGCCACTTGTTAAGTGTCCCTCAATTTGAGTTTCTGATGTTTCCTTGTGGTTAGATTCAGGTTGAGTACACTGATACATTCTTTTTTTTATTTTTTATTTTTTATTTTGTTGCCTCAGGGGTGGATCCAGGTACACTGATCCTTTCAATTCCAGTCACTATGTTCAAATTTTCCACTTTTCCATGTTTGTGATAATTTAGGTTTTTTTGCTTTATGTTTAAAAATACCTTGTTGGGTGGGGCACAGTGGCTTATGTCTGTAATCCCAGCACTTTGGGAGGCCAACTCAGGAGGATCTCTTGAGCCCAGGAGTTTGAGACCAGCCTGGGCAACATATGTTGTGAGACCTTGTCTCTACAAAAAGAAAAAAGAAAAGGAAAAAAAAAAAAAAAGCTGGGCATGGTGGCCTGTGCCTGTAGTCCTAGCTACTCAGGAGGTTTAGGTGGGAGGATTGTTTGAGCCCGAGTTCAAGGTTGCAATGATCTATTGTTGTGCCACTGCACTTTAGCCTGGGCAACAGAGCAAGACCTTATCTGGAAAAAAAAAAATTCCTTGTTAGCAATTTGAAACTATACTCAAGAAATGAAAAGGGAGTGTCTTGTCATTTAAGAAACTCCCTTAACTTGAAAAAAGAAAGCAATTTAGAGTGCCACTTTATGCCAGACATTCCATAATCTAATATGGAATGATAATTATTCAAGATTGGTGTGCCTTTTTATTTCATGGAAGAGAAAAGTAGTTATCTCTCCTCAGAGAAGTTGTAATTTGTTACCAGGTATCTAACCACCATGACCTTAATCATTCCTCTGTGACAGGGCAGCTAAGTGTCAGAAAAGCCAGTACAGTGGGGTATGTTTTCCAGGCTAAATAACTGCTGAGGGTCCTTTTAGTCATTGCATTGGAAATTTACTTGGTTTTTCTGTACCATTGTTAACTGTATGGGTTTTCTGAGTGATTCTCATAAAGGGTATTCAATGATTTTTTTTTTTTTTTGCATTAAAGCAATTAAAGCTCAATTTAATGATGGCAAATAAGGGTAACAAATGCATTTAGAGTAAATTAGGAATTTGGGTTCTTGAATTTTCCTAGAAAAATATTTATAAATGAAAAAATATGTGTTTGTATTTATTGTGTGTTTATAAATGTGTGATTCTTTTTAGATTGGCTATTTCTAGATATAATTGGAAGAAATGGAAATCAATCCAGAATGTAGAAAGCTTGAATTAGGTCATGATGGTAGCATGAAGTGTAGAGAGAAGCAGTCTGAGAGTTAGGGCCTAAAATAATAGGATAGAAGTAATGTGGCCTTCTGCAATTCCACATCTGGGTTATTCCTGAAAGGATTGAAGGCAGGGTCTTGAGAGATTTGTACACCCATGTTCATAGCCACAGTGTTCACAATAGCTAAAATGTGTAAGCAACCCAAGTGTCCATTAATGGATAAGCAAACTGTGGTATATGCATAAGGAATATTATTTACCTCTAAAAAAGAAGGAGATTCTGACATGTTGCCACATGGAAGAACCTTGAGGACATTAAGTGACATGAGCCAGTCACAAAAAGACAGATACTGTATGTTTCCACATATATGAGGTGTTTGGAGTAGTCAAAATCATAGAAACAAAAAGTAGAAGGGTAGTTTCCAGAGGCTTGAGGTGGGGGTTACGGGGAGTTTAAGCATTGTAGAGTTTCAGTTTTACAAAATGGAAACAATTTTGGAGATGGATGGTAGTGATGATTTGCATTTCGAATATATCGAATTCCACTGAACCGTACACTTAAAAATTATTAAGATGGTAAATTTTATGTTATATGTATTTTACCACAATAAAAAAAATATTGGGGAGGGGAGAAGAGAAGTAACTGTGACCTCTCACTAAAGAGGCATACCCTTCTTTACCTGCTAGAAAATGAAATGTCGGCCAAGCGCAGTGGCTCATTAATCCCAGCTTTTTGTAATCCCAGCTCTTTGGAAGATCGAGATTGGAGGATCACTTTGAGTCCAGTAGTACCACTTCAGCCTGGGCAACATAATGAGACCCTGTTTCCATAAAAAATTTAAAAAGTTTCTGGTTGTAGTGGCAAGCCCCTGTGGTTCTAGCTACTCGGGAAGCTAAAGCAGGAGTATTGCTTGAGCCCAGGAGTTTGAGGTGGCAGTGAGCTGTGATCCTGCCACTGCCCTCTAGCCTGGGTGACAAAAGTGAGATCCTGTCTCAAACATACACACACACACACACCCCCACCCACCCACCCACCCACAGCAGCTGAGCCCTGTCCTTCCCCAATCCCTACTCGCCTGGGTGACAAAAGTGAGATCCTGTCTCAAACACACACACACACATACGTGAGATCCTGTCACACACACACACACACACACACACACACACACACACACCCACCCACCCATCCACAGAAGCTGAGCCCTGCCCTTCCCCAATCCCTACTCCTCTAGTAGTACCTTGAAAGGAACATTTTCTTTTCTTTTTTTTTTTTTTCGGGTAATCAAAAGGTAGGATTCAAATGTTTTTTCTTTTTTGTTTTTGAGACACATTCTCGCTTTGTCACCCAGGCTGCTGGAGTGCCATGGCAAGCTTTCGGCTCACTGCAACCTCTACTTCCTGGATTCAAGTGATTCGCCTGCCTCAGTCTCCTGAGTAGGATTACAGGCCCAGGCCCCCACGCCTGGCTAATTTTTGTGTTTTTAATAGAGACAGGGTTTCACCATGTTGGCCAGGCTGGTCTCTAGCTCCTGACCTCAGGTGATCTCCCCACCTCAGCCTCCCAAAGTGCTGGGATTACAGGCATGAGCCATCACGCCCAGCTCAACTGGTTTTTTAAATTTAAAAATTAATTAGGTATATTAGAAAAATTCAATGAGATAATAAATTGAATTAGTTAAACTGAATTAATTTTTTTTCTTTCATTAGTAAAATTAAAACACTTAAAGCTACATTTTGCGATAGCAAATTAGTAAAGCCTCTTATAAGTCTTCTATGTAAAGTATGCTTCAGAAGTGTGTTTTAATGAACTTTCTTGCATAGTCATTTAAAAATGTATTTAGAATTTTTAACAAATGAAGCTTTATCTTAAAAGCTGCATGACAGTGTCCTTCAAGGAAGTAAACGTTTATGTTCTGTGACTCAATAAGTCTGTTTTAAGGAAATAATCAAATGCAGACATAGAGTATACGCAAGGATGTTCATCACAGCATTTTTAATAATAAATAGTAAAATATCAAAAGCAGCTTAAATGTCCTAACAGAATGGGAATGGTTAAATTATAAACTATTTATAAGGTTTTATATAGCCATTAACAACTTTAGGCTGTGCGCCATGGCTCTCACCTGTAATGCCAGCATTTTGGGAGGCCAAGGCGGGAGGATCGCTTGAGCCCAGGAGTTGGAGACCAGCCTGGATAACATAGGGAGACCTCGTTTCTGCTAAAAAGAAAAAAAAATTAGCCAGGACATGGTAGTATGCACACCTGTAGTCCCAGCCACTTGGGAGGCTAAGCTGGGAAGATTGTTTGAGACCAGGAGATCGAGGCTGTAGTGAATAGTGATCTCACCACTGCATTGCAGCCTGCGTGACAGAGTGAGACCCTGTCTCTAAAAAATAGAAAAAAATCCCAAACAATTTAGCCTTTAATTATGTGGCTTAAATGGGAAACAGAAGCAGGATGCAAAACTGAGTGTGTGTTGTGTGAATTCTGATTTTAAAAATGCGCATTGAAATAAGAATGGAAGAGAATACACTAATATGTTTTTGTTTGTATGAGACAGTCTGCCTCTGTTGCTCAGCCTGGAGTGCAATGGCTCGATCTCGGCTCGATGCAACCTTTGCCTCCTGGGTTCAAGTGATTCTCCTGAGTAGCTGGGACTACAGGCGTGTGCCATCATACCCGGCTAATTTTTTGTATTTTTAGTAGAGACGGGGTTTCACTGTGTTAGCCAGGATGGTCTTGATCTTCTGACCTCATGAGCCACCTGCCGTGGCCTCCCAGGTGCCTGGCCTGTTTGTCTGTCTGTCTGCTTTTTTTTAGTGTATTTTTTTGAGATGAAGTCTCGCTCTGTTGCCTAGGCTGGAGAGCAGTGACGCGGTTTTGGTTCACTGCAACCTCTGCCTTTCGGGTTCAAGTGTTCTCCTGCCTCAGCCTCCCGAGTAGCTGGTATTACAGGTGCGTGGCACTGAGCCAGGCTAATTTTTGTATTTTTAGTAGAGACAGGTTTTTGCCATGTTGGCCAGGCTGGTCTCGAACTCCTGACCTTAGGTGATCGACCTGCCTCGGCCTCCCAAGTGCTAGGATTATAGGTAGGTAGGTAGGTAGGTAGGTAGGTAGATAGGTAGATAGATAGATGATAGATGAAATAAAAGTGTTTTTAAATAAAAGCACAGATAAAACAAGGATATGTGTTGTTAGGTTGATGAAAATATTTTAATAAGAGGCTAGCAGGAACTTCACTCGGAATTTCTCTTAGTGTTGAGTATTTGATAATTAAGTGCTCATGGCAAGTTTATGAGAATCAACTATATGATCTGTTATGGCAGTTACAGTTTTTGAAATATCGAAACTAGCTTGAGAACTCCTTTACCTGTCCTGTAGATTCTTAGAGGTGGTGGAGAATCCAGCTAAGAGGTTGATTAATATGCTGGTAAAAATTTTTGTGCCCTCTGAAGATAGTACAGATGCAAGAATTTAGAGCAGTACTGCATATCTGATTAAGATTCAAGGTCTCAGTATTTTGGTATTCAGACCTTGACATTGATATCAAAAGATATTTCATGGAGGACTCTGTCCTGTGAGAAATGGTAAAATATCCTAACTCATTATGAGTCTTTACCTTGATTTGTCTCCTTTAGATTTTTTTATTTGCTTTGAAGACTTTTCCTAGTCTCACTTGTTCTTGATTGTTGTGTTGACAGAAACCATTGAGAATTCTTAAGACAGATGGAGTGTGGCTTTTAGAGAGGATTAAGTCATCATTTATTTATTACCTGT
Organism: Cebus imitator; assembly: GCF_001604975.1. Taxonomy (NCBI): domain Eukaryota; kingdom Metazoa; phylum Chordata; class Mammalia; order Primates; family Cebidae; genus Cebus; species Cebus imitator. The sequence continues at coordinate 4,566,614 of NW_016107318.1, forward strand.
GACTGGCTTTTAAAAAAATACTGACATTAAATAACATCCTTAAAGCTAAAAATCACTGAATACAATTAATGGAAAATTTGACTTTTTTCCTAAATTTAACTAATTGACAAATTTTAAAAATATTTTAAGCAAGCAAAGAATTAACATTTTTTGAAAGCATTTTCAAAATGCCGTATACATTAGACAGCTGTGAAATATAGCTTTGTGAGGAAAACTAAGTTGATAAAAGAGAAACATACTTTTGTAAAAACTGAATATATAGATGGATCTTTACATCAGGTGTTTCACCTAGGCATTGCTGAATTATTTATACTTCAATTGTGAGTGCCCATTGAAGATGAATGGCTGTCCAGAACTGAGATTATGTCTTAATGATAAATACGTAGTACTCAATATGTGCTAAATTAATGTATCTTGAAATGAATCAGTCTTGCTAGTCTAATAATCATTTTCAAGCTAGTCTGTTCCAGGATTTAACAAGCTGGTTTGGACCTAAGAATGGTGCGTTCTCATCTCATTTCTTCTTCTGAGTCATAGGTCAACAAAGGGATTTTATGGAACTGAAAAGTCCAGGGTGTTTATCTGACTTCAGGTTGAGCTAAGTCAAAATGTTTAAATGATGTCATATTAGTGCTCTGCTTCCTTCTGTTTGTTGCTCGACTGCTGACAAATTCAGCTTTATTTTTTGCTACCTGAAGAAAGGTTTTATCTGTCTGCCTTGTCTGTCTGTCTCATTGGTTATTGTCATAGTCTGTTTGGGCTACTGTAATAGAAAACCATAGACTGGGTAGTGTATAAACAACAGCCATTTATTTCTCATGGTTCTGGAGGCTGAGAAGTCCCAGGGCAGATTGGTGAGGGCCCAGTTCCTGGTTTATAAGTGGCCGTCTTCTCACTGTGTCCTCACATGGCTGAAGGGGCTTAAACTTGACTAAACCCAATCAAAGTAAAGGTAATTTTAGAAGAAAATTAATTTTGATCTTAAAAATCCTTTATTTTATCACATTATATAAATATTAACTCTTTTATTGGCTTATGCTATGCTGTGGTTTGAATGTCCCATCCAAAACTCATGTTGAAAGTTAATCCCCAATGTGGCAGTATTGAGAGGTAGGGCCTTTAAAAGTGATTGGATCATGAAGTCTCTGACCTCTTGAATGGATTAATGGATTAATTGGCTAATGGATTCATGGGTTCTCATGGGAGGGGAACTGCTGGCTTTATAAGAAGAAGAAGAGAGACCTGAGCTAGCATATTAGCACATTCATCCTTCTCACCTTGTGATGCTCTGTGCTACCCCAGATCTCTTCAGAGAATCCTCATGAGCAAGAAGGCTCTCACCAGAGGCAACCCCTTGACCTTGGACTTCTCAGCCTCTGTAACTGTAAGAAATACATTTCTTGGCTGGGTGTGGTGGCTCATACCTGTAATCCCAGCACTTTGGGAGGCAGAGGTGGGAGGATTGCTTGAGTCCAGGAGTTTGAGACCAGCTTGGGCAACATAGTAAGAACTTGTCTCTATTTAAAAAGAAAGAAAGGAAGAAATTTATTTTCCATAAATTACCTAATTTCTGGTATTCTGTTATAGGCATAGAAAAAGGACTAAGTTTGCTTTTCTGAAGTTTTCTAGTGTTGGAGATAGATAGGAAATAAACATGACTGGCCCTTTTGGCATCAGGCCTTATATATTGCCTTATGTTCAGTACCCATGCCTCTCCATAGATAGATGGATATCCTTTCCATCTCCGTGAACGAAGAGAATGATTTTGTAGGAGAGTCTGAATGACTTAAAAAGAAGTGTGAAATTCTCGTCTCTAATTATCTGTTATGTGGTATCATTTATTACACAAGAATCATACCACAGAAAACAGTAATAGACCTGTCAAAATATCTTCTTTTCTGCATTTGATTTGCACTGGGTTTCTCACAAATTTCATACAATTAGGGTATAATTGTCCTTGATATTTTCAAATAAATCTCTATTTTAACTTCTGGAAAACTTGAATGTTGACAGCCATTGGGAAGGTCTTATCATAGATTATGTATCTATTTTTCAGACATATTCCTCTTTCTTTTGGGAAGAATATCCTCATTCTAAGCGTTTATAGAATTACTACAATGCAGAGAGCCATCGAGTCTCACAGATTGAACTCAATTTAGGCATTAAGACTTAGCTTTATATTCTGGCTTTATTAGTTGTGTGATCATAGGCATTTCTTGAGTCTGTTGCCGTATACTTTATTGGAAATGAAGATGATGCCTTGCCTGTCTACTTTTGAGGTTGTAGAAATAAAATGAGCAAGTTCTTTGTTCCTGTAAAGTACAGTGTCAGTAGAGTGGATAAGACTTTGTATTCTGCCGCTTAACTAGCTTTGCAATACTGGGTAAGATATTTACTTTTTTTTTTTTTTTTTTTTTG
>NW_016107318.1:4569119-4571372 GCF_001604975.1 Cebus imitator
TTTTTTTTGAGACAGTGTCTTACTCTGTCGCCCATCCTGGAGTGCAGTGTTGCAATCTCGGCTCACTACAGCCTCAGCCTGCTGGGCTCAAGAGAGATCCTCCCACCTCAGCCCTCTGAGTGGCTGGGCCTACAGATGCCTATCACTGCGCTTGGCTAATTTTTGTATTTTTTTGTAGAGATGGGGTTTCTCCATCTTGTCTAGGCTGGTCTTGAACTTCTGGGCTGAAGTGATCTGCCCGTCTTGGCCTCCCGTATTTAATTTTCTTAAGCCTCAGTTTTATCATCTATTAAATAGGGATAATAATAGTACCTACTTCTATAGATTTTTGAGAGTTTTAAATAAGATAATACATAGAAAATATGGTGTCTGGTATATTGCACATAATAAATGTGGGCAATCATTATTTCATTTGTTGATTTTTATGCTATGTGGGGCTACTCTACATTATTTATTTCAGTTAATTCTTAGGACAATTCTGTTTGGTAGGAAATCTTCCCCCCCCACACCCGTAATTTCACAAATAAGAAATGGTGGTCAGGCCACAGCAAGTAAGTGGTTAGCTGGGACTGGAACCTAAAACTTGTGTGTGTTTTTTTTTTTAGTTGTCTTAGATGCTGCTTAAATAAATGTTCCAGGTGCATCTACACTGTATAGACCAGGAGTGTCCAATCTTTTGGCTTCCCTGGGCCACACTGGAAGAAGAATTGTCTTGGGCCGCATGTAAAATACACTAGCAATAGCTGATGAGCTGGAAAAAAAAACCGCATAATGTTTTAAGAAACTTTACCAATTTGTGTTGGGCCTCATTCAGAGCCATCCTGGGCTGCGGATTGGACAAACTTGGTATAGACAGATCATTTTTATTCATGCTTATAGAATTTTTCAGACTGAGTTTTGTGCATTTCCATTGTTGTCAAATATATCCCAATCTTCTAGATATCTTTAATTTGCTCAATGGGCTAGAACTTCTCTTGCAGAAATAAATGTGCTGTGTTAATAGGTAACTAAGAACAGTTAACGATTTGTTTACAAACCACTAGACTCCTTGAGTCCAGCTTGTTTAGCTATTAGGGAGTGACTTCAGGTTTCACCTTGAGAAAGAGAAAAATACTCTGATTTTGTTTTGTCTTTGTAAAGAGCTTGCAAGCTTAATTGCAAAACTGTAGTGACTTTATAGTGAAGGACAAAGGACCAAACAGACCCAGAAATGAAAAAGTACCTAATATATCTGGATGCAGTTTTTTGATGCTGAATTTGGGGAAGTAAGAAATAGCCAATGTATTCAAAGGAAATTTTGGAACTATATTGAAGTTTTCTTTCTTTCTTTTTGTTTCTTTTCCTTTGGTATTTCATTTTGTGAACTTGGAAAACTGATGGAGAACTTTAAAATATTCTTAGTCGAAGTACCTTCTACATAATGACTTTTCATATTTCACTCTTGCTGTAAAATGGGCAGCATTCAAATGTAATATGTTACTTGGTGCTATATATTTATTAAAAATCTCTTTTTAAAGACAGTTTTTGTGGAAAAATGTATGTACTTGGGACCAAAATATTTTTCTCCTGATAATTTGTGAAGTTGAATTTGTCAACCATTGGAAATAAGATGTGATTTATGAATTTTACCAACAACTTGGAATTTATCTTCTATGAAGTTGGGTATAAGTGTTTATGGTAGGTGTGGTGGATCACGTAGTCCTAGCACTTTGGGAAGCCGAGGTGGGTGGATCACCTGAGGTCAGGAGTTCAAGACCAGCCTGGCCAACTTGATGAAACCCCATCTCTACTAAAAACACAAAAATTAGCTGGACATGGTGTCATGTGCCTCTAATCCCAGCTACTTGGGAGGCTGAGACAGGAGAATCTCTTGAACATGGTAGGTGGAGGTTGCAGTGAGCTGAGATAGTGCCACTGAACTCCAACCTGGGCGACAGAGACCAAAAATATTCATTCTTTTACTACCTGAATTAGTCAGCAGAGAAATGAATAATGCACTTTCAGAAATGTGGAATTAACTGATTAGCATATAAAATCAGCATGTAATCTGAAATTCATAGGAAAAAAGTGGGAGATAGTCTCTAATGGTTATGGGTCTGCAGCTTATAGAAAAAATACTGTTCCAAATGAGTCTTTTGAACTCCATTTATCTCCTTGAATCCACTTATTTTTATATTTTAGCTTTATTTCATACTCCTTTGGTATACTAATATCAAATGTAATTTTTTTTTTTTTTTTTTTGAGACGGAGTTT
>NW_016107318.1:4571538-4577506 GCF_001604975.1 Cebus imitator
GACCAGGATGGTCTCGATCTCTTGACCTCGTGATCCACCCGCCTCGGCCTCCCAAAGTGCTGGGATTACAGGCTTGAGCCACCGCGCCCGGCCTGTAATTATTGAATAGTATTTAGAAATGACAGTGTGGCAGTTCTTTGTCTTTTAAAACAACTTTTTGTATATGGTGTTATAATGTCAGTATCACTGCAACTTCATTGTGGCTCTGAGTTATTCTATTGAATTAACAAAAAGTTTAAAAATTTTTTTACTAACCAGCCTAATTTTCAGAAAAAATTTATGGGCTTACTGTGGGGTTATCAATTTTTTATTTTGTTAAAAAATGACATGAGAAAATGTAGGCAAACCTCCTTTCATACAGCAATTTCTAGCACTGAAAAAGAGGAATCACATTAATTCAGAATAAAGGAATTCTTTAAATTGAGTAATCTAGCTTTATGGAAAATGGAATGTATTTTCTGATTTTACCCATTTCACTGAAGACTAGGTTTTGGATCTTAATGGCCTAAACATAGAATTTGATTCTTTGAGTTAATCTTTTCAAGATTATGTTCCATTTATCTGGCAATTTTTTGTCAGTTATTAGAATTGTCTTTTCTTTTATATCCTGATACTTGGACATTGGTGCCATTTGAGTTTCCAAAAACCTCTTTTCTCCTTTTCCTTGTTTGACTTTATTTACTTCACAGCTTCAGCTGTGATTCATAAATTATGCTTTTGTGGACCATTCACACTCTGAGAATTAGCCTGAGGTTTTTTACTTCTAAAATTAAAGAATATGATATGAAGAATTTACTCCCTCATATTTTTCTTTGAACTAATATTTAGAGCATTCACTTGTATACTACAAGCCATGCTAAGCAGTTTACTTCTATAATCTCACGTGCTTTTGACAGACAAAGCTACGTAGTAGGTACTGTCTTTATCTCTGGTTTATGAATGAGGAGAAATGGCTGATTCAGAATCATCTAGTTATACCTTGGGCAACTGCGTTGGACTTACCTGGAATAAATAAATGAATCAAAAAGCAATAAAAGTATGTTGATTTTACTTATTTTTTGAGAAGAAGGGGTTTCACTCTATATTGCACAGGCTGTCTTGAAGTCCTAGGTTCAAGAGATCTTCCTGCTTCAGCCTCTTGAGTAGCTGGGACTTTAGGCACATGCCACTGCACATGGTAATTTTATTTTTAAATCAAACATATAATGAGTACTTGCAGTGTGACAGATTGTGACAGACATTGTTCTAATCACTTTACATTTTACATGGTTTAAAAAAAAATTTTTTTTGGGGGGACGGAGTTTCGCTCTTGTCACCCAGGCTGGAATGCAAGGGCAAGATCTTGGCTCACTGAAACCTCTGCCGCCCAGGTTTAAGGGATTCTCCTGCTTAAGCCTCCCCGTGCCTCAGCCTCCTGAGTAGCCGGGATTATAGGCATGCACTACCATGCCCAGCTAATTTTTTATTTTTAATAGAGACAGGATTTCTCCATATTGGTCAGGCTGGTCTTGAAACTCCTGACGTCAGGTGATCCACCTGCCTCGGCCTCCCAAAACACAGGCTGTTAAATGCCGTCTTGGGCCTGTGTTTTAAGGTAAATCTTAGAAATAACATAGTTGTGTTGTTTACCTCTTTGTTTCATTTTTGTTGCCTTTCCAACCAGATTCTAAAATTTTTGAAAGTGAACATGTTTTAAAGATGAGATTAAAAAAAAATCTGGAAGTCATTTCTCAACTTTCCAGAATATAGCTCCAAACCAGGAAGTTAAAAAGGCTTCAGAGCAGCCAAAATAGGTGTCAGGAAGTACACTCTCTTTCATCCACCCACTCACCTACTCACTTATTTATTACTGTGGCTAAAACTGCCTGCCTTCATGTTCCTGCTTTAATGCCAATGAGCACAGAGGTGTTGGACAAATTACTTCAGTTTTCTCATCACTAAAAATATATATATATTTTTTGAGACAGAGTTTCGCTCTTGTTACCCAGGCTGGAGTGCAATGGCGCGATCTCGGCTCACCGCAACCTCCGCCTCCTGGGTTCAGGCAATTCTCCTGCCTCAGCCTCCTGAGTAGCTGGGATTACAGGCACGTGCCACCATGCCCAGCTAATTTTTTGTATTTTTAGTAGAGACGGGGTTTCACCATGTTGACCAGGATGGTCTCGATCTCTTGACCTCGTGATCCACCCGCCTCAGCCTCCCACAGTGCTGGGATTACAGGCTTGAGCCACTGCGCCCGGCTCATCACTAAAAATATTAATCGAGGGTGCATCATAGAATAGTTGTACATATTAAATGAAATAATACATACTCTTAGAAAGTGCCTAGCACAGAGTATTCACATCTTAAATGTTAACCTCTTGCAGTTCATTTGTTTATCAACATTTGAATGTAGAAAGTGTGCTACGCGTTATATTCAGTGCCTGGGCTTTAATGGTAAACAAGGTAGAGCTGGCATCTTTCACTCCGCTATTGGGGGAAATCAGAGAAGGCCTGATGGTAGTGTGAATCCTGGTGGGAGAACCACGATGAAAAGGGAGTTTCTAAGATAAGGGAGTATATCGAATCCTTAAGAAAATTTTCTGGAGAAGGCAATGCAGGTATTATTAAAGGACTAGTATTTCATCTCCAGGTTTTTCATTACTGGCTCGATGACCTTGGGCAAGTTAACTTCTCAGTGCATCTCATCACTAAACTGGGAATTCTGTAGTAATTGTGATGAGTATTAAATGAGACATGAAAGGCATGTGTATATGGCTTCGAATTATTAAGTGCTTAATACATATTAGCAAGCATCATTATATTAATAATTATTACTATGAAACTGAGAAAAAGGGTAAAATGAAGTTTATGCAAGTAAAATAGGGTGTGAGGGATGGGAGGGAAAGGATATTCCATGCAGAGAAAACTTTTGGAATAAGACATGAAAGGTGAGAGAGAGGGGTCTTTCTGTATCCTCAGGGGATTGGTTCTAGACACACCCTCCCACCCCCGCCAGGATACTTAAAATCTGTGGATGCGCAAGTCTCTTATATAAAATGGCATGGTGTTTGCATATAACCTATGCACATCTTTTTTATACTTTGAATTATCTCTGGATTATTTATAATACCTAATACAATGTGAATGCTATATAAATAGTTGTAATACTCTATTTTAAAATTTATATTTTCATTATATATTTTTATTTTTTATTTATTTTTTTTGAGATGGAGTGTTGCTCTGTCGCCAGGCTGAAGTGCAGTGGCACAATCTCGGCTCACTGCAATGTCCACCTCCCAGGTTCAAGTGATTCTTCTGCCTCAGCCTCCCGAGTAGCTGGGATTACAGGCACGTGCTACCACACCTGGCTAATTTTTGTATTTTTAGTAGAGATGGGGTTTCACCATGTTGGCCAGGATAGTCTTGATCTGTTGACCTTGTGATCCGCCTGCCTTGGCCTCCCTAAGTGCTGGGATTACAGGAGTGAGCCTGGCCGTTTTTTTTTTTTTGTTTTTTTTTTAATATTTTTGATTCAAGATTGATTAAATCCCCTGTAAAACTATTGTTTACAGGGGAACAATAGTTTGTTTGAAATTGGAGGCATTGCTGAGGATTTGACAGAGATGAAACTGCAGAGGTTAAGGTAGGGCCAGATTATAAAGGGCTTTGTCATAGATAGTCACTGAAGGGTTTAATGAGGGAGACTTGATGTAATTAGGTAGGCAGATTTGCATTATTAATAGAGTGAAGATAATGGATTGGATAAGGGCAAGATTTGATGTGGGAGACCCAGTATGAAGCTGTTGTACCAATCGAAACAAGAGTTGTTAGTGGTCAGACGGAAATTGAAGTATAGTCATATGCTACATAACTAAGTTTTGGTCAATGACAGATCATATATACTGTCGTGGGCCCCATAAGATTATAACAGCCGAAAAACTCCTATTGCTTAGTGATGTGGTAGCTGTTATAAGGTTGTACCGTAATGCATTACTCATGTGTTTGTGGTGATACTGGTGCAAAGTAAACTGCATTACAGGGTGGCACATACAATTAGGTATAGTATATAATATTTGATAATAAATGATTACATTACTGGTTTATGTATTTACTATTGTTTTTTTAGAATGTACTCCTTTAATTTACAAAAAAAAAAAAAAAAGGAGAAAAGAAGTTAACTGAAAAACAGCCCCAGGCAATCATTACGAGGTATTCCAGAAGAAAGCAGTGTTATGTGAGATGACAGCTTCACGGATGTTACTGCTCCTGTAGTCCTTTCAGTGGGACAAAATGTGGAAGTGGAAGACAATGATTGTTTTTCTGTTTTGGGACAGGTTCTTTGTTGCTCAGGCTGGAATGCAGTGGGATGAACATGGCTCACTGCAGCCTCGACCTCCCAGGCTCAAGCGATCCTCTTATCTCACTCCCCCAAGTAGCTGGGACTACAGGTGCACGCCACCACTCATGGCTAATTTTTGTGTTTTTTGTAGATGTGCGGTTTTGTCATGTTGCCCAGGCTGGTCTCAGACTCCTGAGCTTAAGTGATCTGCCAGCCCTGGCTTCCCAAAGTGTTGGGATTACAGGCATGAGCTGTCATGTCTGGCCAGAAGACAATGATATTGATCCTGATCCTGATCTTGTGTAGGTCTAGACTAAGGTGTGTCTATTTGTCATAGTTTTTAACCAAAAAAACTTAAAAGAATTAAAAAACAAAACAGCATATAGAATAAGAATATAAAGAAAGAAAATATTTTTGTATAGCCATACAATGTGTTTTAAGCTAAATGTCATCACAAGTCAAAAAGTTAAAAAAATAAAAATTTATAACGTAAAAAAGTTATAATGCCAATTATTGAAGGAAAAACTTAAATAAATTTAATGTAATTTAAGTATAGAGTGTTTATAAAGCAGACAGTAGTATACAGTAACGTCTTAGGCTTTCACATTCACTTGCCAGTCTTGCAAGCTCCATTCATTGTAAATGACCTATGTATGTGTACCACTTAAAAATCTTTGCACTGTATTTACTGTACCTTTCTTGTGTTTAGATACACAGATACCTTTGTATTACTGTTGCCTATGGTATTAAGTACAGTAACATGCTGTACAGGTTTGTAGCCTGGAAGTGGAGCAATAGGCTATACCATATGGCCTAGGTATGTAATAGACTATACCATCTAGGTTTGTGTGAGTACATTCCATGATATTTGCACAGTGATGAAATTGCCTGATGCTTTCTTAGAACATATTCCCATTGTTAAGTGATGCATGCCTATTTAGGAAGTATAATTGAAGGAATATGGTGAACTTTGTCACATTCCCAGCAACGTAGTCTGATTTTCTTTTCTTTTTTTTGAGGCAGGGTCTCACTTTGTCACCCAGGCTAGAGTGCAGTGGTGCAAACAAGGCTCACTGCAGCCTTGACCTCCCAGGCTCATGTGATCCTTCTGCCTCAGCACCCCTAGTGGCTGGGACCACAGGTGTGCACCACCACGCCTTGCCAAATTTTTCTGTAGAAACAGGGTTTTGTAATGTTTATCTTGCTTTAATTTTTTATTTTTATAGAAATGGGGTCTCTATGTTGACCAGGCTGGTCTTGAACTTCTGAGTTCAAGTGATCTTCCCACCTTGTCCTCCCATAGTGCTGGGATTATAGACATGAGCCACTGTGCTCAGCCTTGATTTTCTTAAATATATCTTCCTAAGGAACAAGAGCCAAAGAAAAGAGATAAAAGGAGAAGATGCCACAGAAGGAATTGATGGCCTAAGGGAGAATTTTTATCTCAGGAGAACTAACCTTTCAGAAAAAGCAGACTAAATTTCTTCTTCACTCTTGTGACATTATTAGGTACCAAAATGGAAGGAAAAAAAAAAAACTTACTTCTGGGCACAGTGGCTCACACCTGTCATGTAACCCCAGTGCTTTGGGAGGCCACGAGTTTGAGACCAGCCTAGGTAACATATTGAGATCCTATCTACAAAAAAA
>NW_016107318.1:4577686-4584011 GCF_001604975.1 Cebus imitator
AAAAAAAAAAAGAATATCATAAATGATTGGATATATGTATATGTGGATAGGCTGTATGACAGAGGAATTAAAAAGGTGACTCTAGGGTTTTAGTTTGGACAGTAGGGTATGTTATACTCATTTATTTAGGGTAAATAAATCTAGAGAAGGAACAGGTTATTAGGGCTGAAAGGAAGATGGTGAATTTTTTTTTTTGTTTTGTTTTTTTGAGATGAAGCTTCATTCTGTTGCCCAGGCTGGTTGCAGTGGTGTGATCTCGGCTCACTGCGACCTCCTCCTCCCAGGTTTAAGCGAGTCTTATGGCTTGCCTCCCAAGTAGCTGGGATTACAGGTGCCCACCACCACACCTGGCTAATTTTTGTATTTTTAGTAGAGACAGGGTTTTGCCATGTTGACCAGGCTGGTCTTGAACTCCTGACCTCAGGTGATTCACCTGCCTTGGCCTCCCAAAGTGCTGGGATTACAGGCATGAGCCACCATGGCCAGCTGTGAATTCAGTTTTGAACAAGAAGAATTGAGGTGTTTTTTTTTTTTTTTTTTTTTTCTCTCTTTTTTTAGAGACAGGGTCTTGCTCTGTCCCTCAGACTGGAGTGCAGTGGTGCTATTGCAGCTCACTGCAGCCTTGACCTCCTGGACTCAAGCAATCCCCTGCTCAGCCTCCAGAGTAGCTGTGACCTCAGGCAGGCACCACCACAGCAACTAATTTCTTCATTTTATTTTTTGAAGAGATGGGGTCTCGCTGTGTTGCCTAGGCTGGTGCCAAACTCCTAGACTCAAGTGGGCTTCCTACCTTGGCCTCACAAAGTGTTGGGACAACAGACATGAGTCACCATGGCTGGCTAGAGTTTGAGGTTCTTATTGAGTCTAGCAGACAGTTGGATATATGGAACTAAGCTCAGAGGAAAAATGTAGAGATTGACATTTAGATTTAGGATCCCTCATCATAGTGAAGTGAGTGTACAATGATGAAAGGGCAGGAACAGGAGGAGGACTAGGACAGAACCTTGAGGAATACTGCCTGGGCGGAGGAAAAGTAGTTTGAGAATCTTTGATTTACTCTCTCTCTAAGTCCCACATTCAGTGTATTAGTGAATTATTGGGCCTGCCTTCATAATCTAAATTGAAGTGGATAATTTCTTACCACTTCTACTAATACTGAACTATTATTTCTCCTGTAGTAATAATAGCCTCCCAAACCATGTTGTTTTTCTATTATTTTGCTCTCTGCAGTCTGTTCTCCACATAGTAGTCTGAGTGATCCTTTTAAAATACCATATTATGTTATTCCCTTTATCAAAATTCTCCAGTGACTCTCATCTCTCTAGGTATAAAATCCTAAGTCCTTATGGTAGCGTAGCAGACCCTACATGATTGCTTTTCAAATGTTAGGTCATGGTCAGGTGTGGTGGTTTATGCCTATAATCCTAGCACTTTGGAAGGCGAAGGAGGGAGGATCACTTGAGCCCAGGAGTTCGAGACCACCTGGGACCACATAGTAAGACCCTGTCTCTATTAAAAAACAAAATTTAATGTTAGGCCATTAGAGAGTTCCTCCCTGAACACGCCATCGTTCTTTATTGTCTTACATTGCTTTATTTTTTTGTAGTGTTTCTCACCTGACATAACTTGTATTTGATTTGTTTATACAAAGTGTAAGCTTTGTGAAAGCAGGCACTTTTTTGTTTGCCTTTGCGCTTCCAGTGCCCAGAATAGTGTCAAGACCACGTTGGTCCAAATTAATGTTTGTTGAGTGAATGGATATATGACGAAATTGGATCAGTGTCATTTTCCTGCTTAAGCTTTTAATTTTTTTATCACCCTTGATTACTACCGATTGATTGATTGATTGATTGATTGACGAGACAGGGTTTCTGTCACCCAGGCTGGAGTGCATTAGCCTGATTTTGGCTCATTGCAGCCTTGACCTCCACCAGCCTCAGGTGATCCTCCCACCTCAGCCTGCCCAGCAGCTGGGACTATAGGCATGCACCACCACACCGAGCTAATTTTTGTATCTTCGTAGAGACAGGGTTTCACCATGTTGTCCAGGGTGTTCTCGAATTCCTGGGCTCAAGCCATCTGCCTGCTTTGGCCTCTCAAAATGTTGAGGTTACAGGCATAAGCTACTGTGCCTGGCCTTGATCACATTTGTTATTGTACTCTTGTTCTCTCCCATTGCGCGCTGAGTTCACATTTACATGGAAGCCAGAACAATCTTTTAAAAATGTATGTTAGATGTGTCATTCTCTTCTTTAAAATTCTTCAATAGAATAATTCAAATAAAACTTTAAAAAGGTAAAAAGAAACGTAAAACAACTGGATCAAGGCCGGGTGTGGTGGCTCATGCCTGTAAATCCCAGTACTTTGGGAAATCACCTGAAGTCAGGAGTTTGAGACCAGCCTTACGTACATGGTGAAACCCTGTCTTTACTAAAAATACAAAATTAGCTGGGCATAGTGGCGGATGCCGGTAATCCCAGCTACTCTGGGGGCTGTGGTAGGAGAATCACTTGAATCCAGGAGGTGGAGGTTGCAGTGAGCCAAGATTGCACCACTGCACTCCAGCCTGGGCAACAAGAGTGAAACTGTCTCAAAAAAAAAAAAAACCCATCAAATTTCTACCATAGCTTAGAGAGCCCTTTATGGTCTGGCATTTGTCCACTTGAAAGCTCAATTTATGATGCTTTTTCCCCTTTGCCTGTTAGGTTTCAGCTTCATTGGCCTTGTTCCAGTTTTGCTGATATGCCATGCCCTTTTCTATTTCAAGACCTGTACGGATACTGTTCCCCTTACTTCATAGTTTTTGTTTTTGTTTTGTTTTGTTTTTTAACCTTACTGATTTATTCTCCATACTTTCAGTTTGAATAATGTCCCAATAATGATGTTTAATGAACGTTTTCTAGGCACAAAGAAAATGAAAAATAAGATAGGCGTTGCTATAAAATGGTTTTAATGGATGAAACAAACAAGTGAATAGACTAGTACAGGTATTGATCGACTTACGACCTATGCAACTTACGACCATTCGACTTTACGACCACGATCACTAGCCATGACTGCTCTGCGTCTGGCAGCGCAAATGTTGTCCAGCTGGGCATACGACAGTGTGGACCAGCTTCTGGCAGCACTACCATCTCCGCGTGCACCATTTCAACTGTATATATAGCCTACTCAACTTACGACCAAATCATGTCACTACCGGTCTGCTGGTCCCGATCGTGGTCCTAAGTCGAGCACTAGCTGCATAATAAAAAGTAACCTTGAAATCCTAGTTGGGGAGTAGTTTGAGGGAGGGTGGGCAAGCTTATTGTCTTGTACCATACCACTTTTTAAAGGTAAGTGGTAGGTAAGAGCCATGTACAGGGTTCCCTGGGGACACAGGTTCTTGGAGAAGGGGGGTGCATCTGATCTGTGACTTAAAGGACAAGATAAATAGTAGATGAGCAAGGAAAGGAAACATGTTTGAGGCAGAGGTGATAGTTTTTGGCTGTTCATCATATCCTTGGAACTCTTAAATTTTATGATAGTTAATCTACATTTTATGATAGTTCATCAAGCTATACATTTATGATTTTGCACTTCCCTTTATATTTACTGTCTTTTAACAGAAAAGTTAAAAGTAGTACAAAATTGAAAAAGGACAAAAAATGGCTGGGCGCAGTAGCTCATGCCTGTAATCCCAGCACTTGGGGAGGCAGTCAGGTGCAGGGAGGCAGTCAGATGCAGTGAGTGGAGATTGCGCTGCTGTATTCCAGTGTAGGCAACAGAACGAGACTTCGTTATAAAAAATAAATAAATTACAGCTGGACTGAATTCCAGACCTGTGGAACTACAAACTCCTGTTTTCTTTTTTCTTAAATGCCCCAGGTGATTCTGATACTTTGCTGTAGTTGAAAACTTCTGTCATATGAGATTGAAATTTAGATCTGGTTATCTCCTGGGAAAGATTTAGAGTAGAATTAGATAGAGATGGAAAGGCCAGGTACAGTTTGTATCTCCGTTAAGATGCTAAGATTTTAACTTGTGTCTCTGAAAGTGTTTTGTTTCTTGGATTTATTTTGAAATAGCGTTATTGAGGAATAATTGGCTGTAGATACTTAAAGTATATAATTTGATATGTTTTGATAAATGTATATACTGTTTAACCATCACTGCAATCAAGATTATTATCATACCCATCTCCCCAGAGTTTCCTCATACTATTTTCTAAGTCTTCCTACTACTCCTCACCTCTCCCACATCCGCTGGTAATCACTGATCTACATCTGTCACCATAGATGGATGCTAGATATTGTTAAAACCTCTTTTCTATATTTATATAGAAGATCTTATATATATATATTTTTTCCCTTTTTGGTTTTGTTTTTTCAGTCTGTTAATATAGAGTGAATTGCATTGAACCAACCTTATGTACATGTAAGCCAATCTTACATTTTTAGAGATAAACACCATTTGGTGATGGTATATTATTTTAAAAATATTATTAGATTTGGTTTGTTAAAAGCTTGTTTGGAATTTTGCCTCTATGTTTATTAGGAATATGGGTTTGTAGTTCTATTTTCTTGTAATGTTTTTGTCTGATTTTGAAATCAGACTAATGCTGGCCTCATGGAATGAGTTGGGAAATCTTCCTCTTCAGTTTTCTAGAAGAATTTGGGTAGAATTAGGATTATTTTTTCCTTTAATATGTATCAAGTGGCATAGCTAGAATTCACCAGTGAACTCACCTTGACCTGGAATTTATTTGTTGCTAAGTTTTAAACTGTAACTTTGCTTTCTTTAAGGATATTTAAGAAATAATTTCTTGAGTGAGTCTTGGGGGAGTTTGCAGTTTTTCATGGAATTCGTTGGGTTTATTGACATGAAGTTATTTGTAATATTCTCATATCTTTAAAAAAATGGAGATAAACACATACCATAAAATCACCCTTTTAAAGTATACAATTCAGTGATTTTTAGTATATTTACAAAAACCATCCACAGTACCTAATTGCAGAATACTTGCATCACTCCAGAAAGAAACCCCATACCCCTAGCACTCACTTTGTACTATTGTCTCTACAATCCCACCCACAGTCTCTGCAATCACTTATCTCCTTTTTGTCTCTATGGATCTGCCTATTCTGTATTTCTTTCTTTTCTTTTTTTTAAGAGACAGAATCTTGCCCTTTTGCCCAGGTTGGAGTGCCGTGGCATGATCATGGCTCACTGCAGCTTCAGACTCCCAGGCTCAAGCAGTCCTCCTGCCTCAACCTTCAGAGTAGTTGAGACTACAGACATGTGAACTATGCCTGGCTAAATTTTTTATATTTTGTAGAAACAAGATCTTACCATGTTGCTCAGGCTGGTCTTGAACTCCTACGGTTTAGATGATCCTCCTGTCTAGGCCCCTCAAAGTTCTGGGATTACAGGTGTGAGCCATTGCACCTGGCCTATTCAGGATATTTCGTATAGATGGGAATCATACAATATGTAACCACTTGTAACTGACCTCTTTCAGTTAGCCTAATGTTTTTAAGGTTCATCCATGTTATAGCGTTTATCAATACCTCATTCCTTTTTATGAGTTAATAGTATTTCATTGTATTGTTAAAATATGCCTTGTTTTATTTATTTATTCAGCAGTTGATGGACATTTAAGTGGTTTCCACTTTGTGACTATTATGAATAATGCTGCTATGAACATTTTTATACAAGTTTTTGCGCGGACATATGTTTTCCTTTATTTTTGGGTGTATACCTAAGAATCAAATTCCTGGGTCATATGGTAATTCTATGTTTAACTTGTTGAGGAACTGCCAAACCGTTCTCCAAAGCAGCTGCACCATTTTGCATTCCCACCAGCAATGTATGAGGGTACAAATAACTACATCCTTGCCAAAACATCTTTTTGTTGTCTTTTTTATTGTAGCCATCCTAGTGGGTGTGAAGTATCTCACTGTGGTTTTGATTTGCATTTCCCTGAGGGCTAATGATATTGAGCATTTTTTCATGTGCTTATTAGCTATTTGCATATCTTATTTGCAGAAACATCTGTTTTAAGTCTTTTGCCCATTTTTAGATAATGTTTATCTTTTTATTAAGTCGTAAGGATTTTTATAGATAGACAATTACAAATATTTTCTCTCATTCTATGGGTTTTCATTCTCTTGAGTTCTTGGAAGCACAAAAGGTTTTAATTTTGATGATCCCCACTTACCTGTATTTTTCTTTCGTTGCTTGTGCTTTTTCAATTTTTATTTTTTAATTGTGGCAAAATTTATGTACATAAAAGTTACCATTTTAACTGTTTTTTTTTTTTTTTTTTTTTTTTTTTTTTTTTTTT
>NW_016107318.1:4584401-4612424 GCF_001604975.1 Cebus imitator
CTCCTGAGTAGCTGGGATTACAGGCACGCGCCACCATGCCCAGCTAATTTTTTTTTTTTTTGTAGTTTTAGTAGAGACGGGGTTTCACCATGTTGACCAGGATGGTCTCAATCTGTTGACCTCGTGATCCACCCACCTCGGCCTCCCAAAGTGCTGGGATTACAGGCTTGAGCCACCGCGCCCGGCCCATTTTAACCATTTTTAAAGTTTATAGTTTAGTGGCATTACGGGCTCACATTGTGTGTAACCATCACCATGGTCCGTCTTCAGATTGTTTTTCATCTTGCATAACTAACTCTGTACTCATTAAGCAATGACTGGACGTTTCCCCCTCCCTCAGTCCCTGGCAACCATTCTGCTTTTTGTTTTCATTAATTTGACAATTTTAGGTAAACTCATATAGTAAGTGGACTCACACATTTGTCCTTGTTGGTCATGCTTTTAGCATCATATGTAAGAAACTTGTTTAATCCAAGGTCACAAAGATTTGCACCTATGTTTTCAGCTACGAATGGTTTTTATTTTTTATTTTTAAAGACAAATTCTCTCTCTTGTCACCGAGGCTGGAGTGCAGTGGTATGATCTTGATTCATTACAACCTCCTGTGCTCAAGTGATTTTCCTACCTCAGTCTCCCAAGTAGCTGGGATCACAGGCACACACCACTATGCGCAACTAATGTTGTTTATTTTTTGTAGAGATGGTGTCTCGCTATGTTGCCCAGGCTGGTCACGAACTCCTGGGGCCCAAGCTATTCTCCTGCTTCAGCCTCCTAAAGTCTGGGTTTACAGGTGTGAGCAACCATGCCCAGCAAGAACATTATCATTTTAGTGCTTACATTTAGGTCTTTGATTCATCCTGAGTTAATTTTTGTGTATGGCATAAGGGTCCAATGTCTTTTGTACGTGGATAGCCAGTTGTCCTACCAGCATTTGTTGGAAAGATTATTATTTCCTCATTGAATTGTTTTGGTAACTTTGTTGGGAAAATATAGAACCATCTTTTAAAATATGTGTAAAATCTATAGTAACATCTCGTTTTTCTTAATATTGATAATTTGCATTTTGTTTCTGGTGAGTTAGAGATTATCAATTTTATTGATTTTTCTTAAGAAATTACCTTTTGGGTCATTGATTTTTCTCTATTGCTTTTTAGTTTTCTGTTTCACTGATTTTTGCTCATTATTATTTTTTCTTCTTTTTCTGTGGATTATAGTATCCTCTTTTTCTAGATTCTTAAGGTAGCAGCTGACATCATTGAGACCTTTTTTTCTTATACATGTTTATTGCTTTAGATTTCTCTGTAAATACTGCTTTTACTGCTCCCCAGAGATTTTGATATGCTGCATTAATTCCCTTTGATTTCTTCTTTGATTTAATGAGTCATTTAGAAGCATGTTATTTATTTCCAGGTATTTGATGATTTTTGAGATATGTTTTTTATTACTGATTTCTGATTTAATTTCATTGTGGTCACAATTTATATGACTTGAATATTTTAATGTTCATTTATTGTTATTCTTTCCAAGTAATTGTTTCCAAATTACTAAACTGCTTGAAACTGTTTTTAGACTATTTATAGTTGAAATGGCTGTCCTAAAGTGATTTTTGATAAAGTTAAGTTTAAATCTATCACCTTGCTATAGGCTATTTCTTCTATGTGCCCTTTGTTCCCTTTCTTCTCTTATTCTGCTGTCCTTTGCATGGAGTGTTTTAAACATGTACTTATTTTGTTTCTTTTGTGAGCTTATTGACTATTACTTTTTCTCTGTTCATCTGCTTTTTAGTGGTGATTTTAAGATTTATAGTATACATCTAATTTATCATAGCGTACTTTGAAGTGCTGTTATACCACTTTACATGTAGCATAAGAATCTTACATTGTATGTCCCCTATCCCACATTTGTGCTATTACATTTTATTCCCATTTATGTTATAAACCATACAGTGTATTGGTATCTTTTTTGCTAGCCAGTTATTTTTAAAATATGTTTAAAAACTAAGGGAAAAGTTTTTTTATTTTTATTTTTTTTGAGATGGAGTTTCGTTCTTGTTGCCTAGGCTGGAGTGCAGTGGTGTGATCTTGGCTCACTGCAACCTCTGCCTCCTGGGTTCAAGCGATTCTCCTGCCTCAGCCTCCCTAGCCACTGAGATTATAGGTGTGCACCGCCATGCCCAGCTAATTTTGTATGTTTAGTAGAGATGGGATTTCTCCATGTTGGTCAGGCTGGCCTTGAACTCCTGACCTCAGGTGATCTGCCTGCCTTAGCTTCCCAAAGTGCTGGGATTACAGATGTGAGCCACTGTGCCGGTCTGGAAGAAGTTTTTTTTTAATAGTTATCTTCATATTGGTCATATTTGCCACTTCCATTGCTTTATATTCCTTTGGATACATTTAAATTTCCATCTAGTGTTTTTTTCCTTCTGCCTAAATAACTTCTTTTAACCTTTCCTATAATGCATATCTGTCTGTGATAGGTTCTTTTACTACTTTAAGTTTGAAATAATTTTTATGTTACCTTATTTTTTGAAACACATTGTTTTTGAGTATAGAATTTTTGGTTGACAACTTTTTTTCAGTACTGCAAAGATATACCTTACTGTCTTCTGGCTTGTGTTTCTACTGAGAAATCTGCTGTCATTCTTACTTTTCTCTCTGTGCCTATAATGTGTTGTTTTTCTCTGCTTTTAAGATATTCTTATTATTGATTTTTAAGCAGTTTGGTTATGTTAGAGATGGAGTCTCACTCTGTTGCCCAGGCTGGAGTGAAGTGGTGTGATCTTGGCTCTCTACAGCCTCTGCCTCCTGTGTTCATGTTATTCTTGTGCCTCAGCCTCCCAAGTAGTTGGGACCACAGGCATACACCACCATGCCCAGCTAATGTTTGTATTTTTAGTAGATGGAGATTTCACTATGTTGGCCAGGCTGGTCTCTAACTCCTGACCTCAAATGATTCACCCACCTTGGCCTCACAAAGTGCTGGGATTACAGGTGTCAGCCACCATGCCCAGCCATTAAACTTTTTCCATCAATGAATTTGTCATTTCCGTTATATTTAGAAAATTTGGGGCCATTTCTTCCAAAATTTTTTCTGCCTCTCTTTCAGTCTTTTGGGGACTTCAGTTACCCATGTTTTCGGCGTCTTGATGGTATTCTGCATCTCATTCATGGTTTTTTTTTTTTCCGCTCTTGTTTCTCTCTGTTAGGTTTCTATTGCTGTGGCATCAGATTGATTGACCTTTTCTTTCCAGTGTCTAATCCCAGCATATTTTTTATCCCAAACATCATATTTTTCTAACTTGAAGAATCAATTTGGGTTAAAAGCCTTCCATACCTCTACTTAGCATGGTTAATATATCTGTCTGCCTTTTTGAGCATGTGAACTACAGTTATAATAACTGATTTAATATTCTTGTCTAGTAACTGTCATGTACAGATCTTTTTCTGCTGATTGCTTTTTCTCATTTTAAGTGGTATTTTCCTGCTTCTTTATATGATTTTTTTTTTTTTTTTTTGAGACAGAATCTTACTCTGTCACCCAGGCTGGAGTGCAGGGACATGACCGTGGCTCATTGCAGCCTCAAGGTCCTGGGTTCAAGCAAAACTCCTACCTTGGCCTCCCAAGCACCTGAGACTACAGGCATGAGCCACCACACCTGGCTAATTTTTGTAGAAATGGGGTGTTGCCATGTTGCTCAGGCAGGTCTCAAACTCCTGGGCTCAAGTAACTGCCCACTTTGGCCTCCCAAAGTGTTGGAATTACAGGTGTGAACCACCACAGTTGGCCTGTTTGGTAATTCCAGGCATTCTCAATTTTACCTTGTTTGGTGCCAGATGTTTTTTTTTTTTTTCCTGTAAATATTCTTGTGCTATATTCTGGAACACAGTAGAGTTCATTGGAAATGGCTTTATCCTTTTGAGGCTTGCTTTTTATCTTTTTAGGTGAGACCAGAACTGTCTTTAGTCCAGAGCTCATTTTGCATCACTATTGATGCAGTGCTGTACAGAGCATTATACTTCATGTCCCATGAATTATGAAATTTTCTACTCTGGCTAGTAGGCGAACCAATTATTCCTATATGTGAGCCACATGTGGTAGTATGCTCAAGCTGGCTTATGAGAGCTGATTATTAAAATATTGGGAAGTTTGTGAGATAGTTTAATTCTTAATATAAATTATATAAACTTATAATTAAATCACTTATTACAGACAAAGGTAGTAAATGCCCAAAACTCATTACCTCATATAATTGTATTATATTACTATTTTTGTGCACTCATGGTAATTTATATCTATTGTGTCTTTTTTTGTTTGTTTGTTCTTCCTGAGACAGAGTCTCCTTCTGTTGGCCAGGCTGGAGTGCAGTGGCGTGATAATAGCTCACTGAAACTTCCACCTCCTGGGTGCGAGCGATTCTCATGCCTCAGCCTCTTGACTAGCCGGGACTACAGGTGTGTACCACTATGCCTGGTTAATTTTTATATTTTTAGTAGAGATGGGTTTTCGCCGTGTTAGCTAGGCTGGTCTTGAACTCTGGCCTCAAGTGATCTGCCTGCCTTGGCCTCCCAAAGTGCTGGGATTGCAGATGTGAGTTGCTGTGCCCAGCCTCAGTGTGTTCTTATGGTAGAAACACTATGCAATGTGTAATGTGTTGCCATGTATTTTTTTTAGATTCTCATTCACTGGTATGTTGGTAGCTTGAAATTGTCTGTGGTGGAAGTAGATACACCACAGACATTAGTAACCTTATAAACTAAGAACTTCATACCACCTACCCTTAGTTATTACATGTTTTCTGGCATACCCTTGCCTGTGGGTATTTTTCCCTGTTTTACTCATCAGTACTCAGCGCAAGATTTAAGGAGGTCCCCTGCAGATTATCTGAGGTCTTGTTTTTACTCTCTGCAGCTCTCTCCTCTCTGGTACTATGTTCTGGGGGTAGCTGCCTTGGCCTCCCCCAAACTCCTTACTTCACTCTCTTAACTCCAGAAAACCACTGAGCTTGCTTGAGATCACCTTCCTTTCTCTGCAGCTTAGAAATTCTCCAGTCAGTAAACTGGGGACAATTGTAGGCTTTAGCTCATATTTTTTCTCTTTCATTGATCACTGTCCTCTGTGGTCTGGTTTCTTATGTCTGAAAATAATTTTCATACATTTTTTGGTCCAGATTTTTAGTTGTTTCAGGTGGGAGCATAAGTTTCATGCCTGTTATTCTATCTTGGCAAGAAGTATAAGTCTCTTGGAAGAGTTTTAGATAGGAAAGTGACATATTCTGTAGATCATGCATTTTTAAAGAATAAGATTTAACTAAAGCAGAGCTGAGTGCAGTGACTCATGCCTGTAATCCCAGCATTTTGAGAGGCTGAGGTGGGAGGATCACTTGAGCCTAGGAGTTCAGGACTAGCCTGGGCTACATGGTGAAATCGTGTCTCTACAAGAAAATACAAAAATTAGCTGGGCGTAGTGGCATAAACCTGTAGCCTCAGCTACTTCGGAGGCTGAGGTGGGAAGATCATTTGAGTCTCGGAGGTCGAAGCCTGCAGTGATCAAGCCACTACATTCCAGCCTGGGCAACAGAGTGAGATCCTGTCTCAAACAAACAAAAAAGACTTAATGTAGAGAGACTAATTAGAAGGCATTTGAGTTAGTTCAAATGAGACAGAATGAAGGCCTAAGGTTGTTCATGGGTGATGATACTACAGAAGTGGGAACAATTTGAGAAATATTTAGGAGGAAGAAGCTAGTGTAGGATTTCTAAAAGGGTGTATTATAAATCATTTACATCTGAATCTCCTGAATAATGGTAAGTGAAGATTGTGTGCTCCAATCCAAGTTTATTTAATCTGATTTTTTTTTCTTTTTTTGAGACAGAGTCTCGCTCTCTCTCTCAGGCTAGATAGAGTACAGTCGCATGATCTTGGCTCACTGCAACCGCCACCTCCCAGGTTCAAGCGATTTTTTTTCTGCCTCAACCTCCCAAGTAGCTGAGATTACAGGCATGTGCCACCACACCTGGCTATTTTTGTATTTTTAGTAGAGACAATGTTTCATCATGTTGGCCATGCTGGTCTCGAATTCCTGACCTCAGGTAATTCACCCGCCTCAGCCTCCCAGTGCTGGGATTCTAGGTGTGAGCCACTGTGCCAGGCCTGTATCTGAATTTTTAAGGATTAGGTTTAGAAACCTGTAGTATGTTTCATTTTCTTATTATTTTTTTTAAGAGACAGAGTCTCACTATTTTGCCCAGATTGGAGTGCAGTGGCTATTCATAGGTGCAGTCCCGCTACTGATTAGCATGGAAGTTTGGACCTGTTCTGTTTCCAACCTGGGCCGGTTCTCCCTTCCTTAGGCAACCTAGTCGTCCCCTGCTCCCCGGAGGTCACCATATTGATGCTGAACTTAATGCAGACACCTGATTGACATAAGGTACTACAACTTAGAACTCCTGGACTCAAGTAGTTCTCCTCCCTTAGCCTCCCAAGTAGCTGGGACTATAGGTGTGTGTGACTGCGCCCAGCTAGAATGTACCTAGATTTAATGCTTATGAACACTAAAATTTTATTTATTTTAATTAAGTAATTAATTTTTTAGCGACAGGGTCTTACTTGGTTGCCCAGGCTGTAGTGCATTGGTGTGATTGTAGCTTACCATAGCCTGTGGCCTCAAACTCCATGCCTCCTGCTTCCTGAGTAGCTAGGACTACAACAGGTGCATACCACCGTGCCCTGCTAATTTTTTTGTGTGTATTTTTTTTTCTCTGTAGAAACAGGGTATTGCCATGTTACCCAAGCTGGTCTTCAACTCCTGTCCTCAAAGTGATCTTTCTGCTTTGGCCTCTTAAAGAGCTGAGATTACCAGTATGAGCCATTGCTCCCAGCCCAAACACTAAAGTTTTAGAAGAAACTGTTGCAGTTTTTTCAAAGTATGATCATCATTGGGAGCCCATATTCAATTAGGCACTTCAGGTCATTCCAATCATACATTCCAGTCATATATTGGAATGACCTGAAGTGCTTAATTGAAAATGAAAATATATGCATTTGTGTTGAGGCCTTTTGAATCTGAATTTATGAGGTGATTTGGATTCAAGAATTTCTTACATTTCTTAGATTTAGCCACTAAAATTCGGGAACCAGTAACCTGAAGTACTTCACAGATGTGATCTCTTCTGAACTTCACAATAGCCCTTAGAGGTAGTAAGCAGGTATTATGTCTTTCATTTTGTAGATGAAGAAATAAAGTACAGCGAGACAAAGTGACTTGCTTATGGTGAAGTGATTATCGACGATAGAGAAACACACTTCTATCTCCTTCCACCAAATCCTATACTCTTCCTACTGTCTTTCTGTTGATTGTTAAATAGGCTTATCTTTGAAAATCTATAGAAAGCATCTAAGACACTGAACATGTGGTTCTGAGCAATTTAGGGAGCCAGAAAAACGTACTCTTCTCTGATTATTGTACCAAATGAAAATTTGGTTCTGCTCTTTATAGCAAGTGACTGTGAAAGTTTAATTGTCTAGGAAAGGTGTTTCTGGGCTGGGCACAGTTGCTTATGCTTGTAATCCCAGCACTTTGGGCGGCCAGGGTGGGTGGATCACCTGAGTTCAGGAGTTCGAGACCAGCCTGTCCAACATGGCAAAACCCCATCTCTACTAAAAATACAAAAATTAGCTGGACGTGGTGACAGGCGCCTGTAATCCCATCTACCTGGGATGCTGAGGCAGGCGAATCGCTTGAATCCGCGAGATGGAGGTTGCAGTGAGCTGAGACTGCACCACTGCACTCCAGCCTGGGCAGCAAGAGCAAAACTCCATCTCAAAAAAAAGAAAGGTGTTTTTGTCTTTGACCATTATCTTAATGCTTTTTACAACTGACATTGAATGTCTCTTTCTTTACTTTTTTCTTTTTTTAAGATTCAGTCTTGCTCTTGTCTGCTAGGTTGGAGTGCAATGGCGTGATCTCAGCTCACTGTAACCTCCACCTCCCAGGTTCAAGTGATTTTCCTGCCTCAGTCTCCCAAGTAGCTGGGATTACAGGCACCTGCCACCATGCCTGGCTGATTTTTGTATGTTTAGTAGAGACGGCGTTTCACCATGTTGGTCAGGCTGGTCTCGAACTCGTGACCTCAGGCAATCCACCCGCCTCGGCCTCCCAGAGTGCCGAGAAACAGGCATGAGCCACTGCGCCTGGCAAATGTCTCTTATGAAATCATTTAAAATCATAGTATAGTATCGGTATGTGGTACTTTCACTTATAACTGAAGAATCAAGTAAGAAATATGACTCTGTTGTATGACCTTCCTTTTGAATTTTTTCCAAGCTCTTATAAAACTAAAAAAAAATTTGCCGTGGCTGAAAATTTAGAGATTGTGCTTAGCTTGAACTTCATTATTTTATTTTAATAGTAAGTTGTGTGGCTTATATCCTGGTTATATCACTAGAGCTGTCAGAATCTTCTAGTGAGATTTACTGTAGTCTTTTGAAGTGATTACCTGTGTGCTGTGAATCTGAGATCATGTAATCTATTTAACACAGTAGTACTAGTGTTAAGACTGCAAGAAGTAGGAAAAGTAATTCTTTTCAGTGAAGATTGGTTCTGGGTTTGCTTTTGGAATGCTTCAGTAGTCAATGAATTTTATTAATACATGAAAACAAGCAAAGCTCTGTTTCAAGAAATAGATAAGATGGCCTTAGGAATACGACTTATATAGTTTGTTTTCCATTTGGTGTACTTTTAAAAAGACAAAATGCTGTTTTTTAAACTTCTGGAAGTAAGTTACTGTAGTTAAATAATTCAAATGAAAAAAATTACTGTGTGTTGTTATAATTCCAAGTAGTTTTTCCAGAAAGCATATAGCAGTTTTGCAGAATGCTTCAGTTTGAAATGTATAGTGAGTGAAGTGAAGAACACAATATAGGGGCTATAAGACTTGTGGCTCGTTTAATTTCCCTGCTTCTGTTACAAGAGAGGTCATGACAATCTTTAAACTTAGAAAATATTTAGATCTTTTTTTTTTTTTTTTTAGTTTGGTTTTTGCTTTGACAAGGTCTTGCTTTGTCACCTAGGCTGGAATACAGTGGTGCAATCACGTCTCATTGCAGCTCTGTGGATCCTCCCTAGCAGCTGGGATTACAGGCTCACACCACCACATGCCACATGTGTCTACCTTTTTCTATTTTTTGTAGAGATGAGGTCTTACTTTGTTGCCCAAGATGGTTTCAAACTCCTGGGCTCAAGCCATCCTTCTGCTTTGGCATCCCAAAGTGTTAATTTTTTTATGGTGTTACTTTTAATGTTTGAAAACAAATGAATAAAAAATTGTTGTGTTTGAGGATAGATAATAGTTTCTTAATCACTCTTTTGTTAATGAAATGTCTCACTGAGAATATCTGAATGGTCGACAACCCTAATAACAAGTTTTATCCCGAAAGCATGTGTAAGAAAGTGCATATGCATGCATTTTCATTAAAAAAGATTTTTTTTTTTTTTTTTAAGATAGAGTTTATTCTGTTGCCTAGGCTGTAGTTCAGTGGTACAAGTCACAACTCACTGCAGCCTCAATCTCCTGGGCTCAGGTGATCCTTTCACCTCACCCTTTCAAGTAGCTGGGACTACAGGCACGTAAAACCACAGCTGGCTAATGTTGTTCATTTTTTTTGTAGAGAAGAGGGCTCACTGTGTTGCCCAGGCCGGCCTTGAATGCTTGGGCTCAAGGGATCTTCCTGCCTTGACATCCCACAGTGCTGGGATTACAGCATGAGCTACCATGCCCTGCAAGGTTATCTGTATTTTCCATGTAGATTTGTACGCTTTTT
Source organism: Cebus imitator (assembly GCF_001604975.1). Lineage (NCBI taxonomy): Eukaryota > Metazoa > Chordata > Mammalia > Primates > Cebidae > Cebus > Cebus imitator. The sequence continues at coordinate 4,594,220 of NW_016107318.1, forward strand.
ACTGTGTAGTGGAGCGGTACAGCATGGTGAAACATTTTAGAATGCTATTCATAGGCTGCTTTCTTTTTTATGTATGAATGAATATTCTTTTATAGCTCATTTTTTTCCACTGATAAACTAGTTAAAGTGACTTAAAATTCTGCACAGTGCTTTTGGTCATCATTGTAGGTGTGCGTGGATATATTTCTCAGACTTGTAATCTTCAACCAAGTCTGTTTTTATGAAGCTTACCTTTAAGGAATGTTTGTACAGCTACATCTCAGTTTATTTTAAATAACATTTATTTTCTATTTACTTCCGAAATTACTTGAGAAGATATCAGATGTTTAAAGTGACACTTAAAGGGCAGTTATTATCTTTTTTTACTTCATTTTTAAGCATTATAGATTTATTCCCTAAAATATAAAAAACACAAAAAAGTACTTTTCTATTTAGACTTGTGGGAAATGACATACACACACACACACACAATCTCTCTCTCTCTCTCTCTCTCTCTCTCTCTCTCTCTCTCTCTCTCTCTGATAGTAAGAAAAGGAACCTGAGGAACTCTTCAGTTTGTAAGGATTTAAGTTTAGAATTAAGTTTGGAAAACTTGTATGTGGGTACTCTCTAAAAAGAATTTGCAAGTGTTAGCCAATCATCTTAGTTTGTTGAAGACACATATTTCGCAGCTAAATGTAAGGAATTATTTATGAAGTTTAATAGAAAATGAAGTATGCTATATAAGTGTTTGGAAATATTACCACTTTTATTCACAAATTTGTAAACAGTAACACATCCATAGTGACTATATTATGGTTTCCCTTCACAGATACCAAGTTGTTCTAGTACAACCATATAAATAAATAATACCTGAAGTCTCAAAGTAACATGGACAATTAACAGTGATGACAGATAAATACAGACGCATGGGGATCAAATACTAGGTGAAACACTTTTTAAAAGGTAAGAAAATAATGTAATCTTAATTAAGGCCATTGAGGTTTAGTTAGAAGTAATTGACTGAAGTTTCTTTTTCAGTGTATCAGGCTTTAAGAAACACTCTGCAGGATCCTGTCTATCTTAATGCTGATAGAGCTCAGCTGTAAGTATCAGTTCTATGAAGATAACAGTTGCAGGTGTTCTTGCCTGCTAGATATCATAGTAGATAATATTTCTATAGTGAACTCTATTCAAATGTGGTTGATTAGAACTTGATAGAGCGCTGGAATGGCCACATTCCAGTATATTCAGAGATACACGTTAAGTTGTAGATGCTCTTTGCTTTTGATGATTGCTACTACCATCACACACTGTAGAACATAATGTTTTGTCATGTTTGTGAAAGGCTTCAGAGTTTGGTACAAAGGAGTTGTCAGTTGGAGTCTGTTATTAAAAGAGTAGATTTTCAAGTCAAGGGTTACTTTTTGTAGGATCATGTTTTCGCTGAGCTTCTCCCCATGTTAACTTAAGAACATTTCTTAATGTACTGTAGTATTAAATGATTATTAGACAATTTTCCTACCTTGTACTTTTTAAAGCATTTCCAGGGCATGTTTGGGAGAGGTTGCATCTATAGATATTAGATATTATTAGCCCTTTTCTCTTTCTAGCTGCCTAGAGCAGTAACCTATTTTTACTAGACAATTAGTCTGCCTTGTAGTTACAAGGTTTTGTAATTATATCAGTCTTTAAGTTGTAATGCTTCCCCCAGAATAGTATCACTATTATAATATCTAGTTTTATGCTTATAATAAAGTGACAGTTTCCATCATAAACATCTGCTAGTCCTTTTCTTAGTCCTTTTCCTTATTTCCAGATGGGCACTTAATAGTAACCCATTTAGCCAGATTGTACATTCTTTTTTTTTGCTTGAGACTGAGTTTCGCTCTTGTTTCCCAGGCTGGAGTACAGTGGTGCAATCTTGGCTCACTGCAACCTCTGCCTCCCAGATTCAAGTGATTCTCACGTCTCAGCCTCCAGAGTAGCTAGGATTACAGGCACATGCCACCATGCCTGGCTAATTTTTGTATTTTTAGTAGAGATGGAGTTTTACCATGTTGGCCAGGCTGGTCTAGAACTCCTGACCTCAGGAGTTCGGGAGGTCTGCCTTGGCCTCCCAAAGTGCTGGGATTACAGGTGTGAGCCACTGCGCACAGCCTGTACATTCTTTGAAAAGGATATTGTAATTATTATAAAGTAAAAATTTAATTAGCCAAACTGTTCTAATGTAATTAGATTAATTGAATTATCTGCCTAACTGGGTACAAAAACCGGAAAATCCTTGTTGTTTTGATCTTGTTAAAAATGTAGGCCGGGTGTGGTGGCTCACGCCTGTAATCCCAGCACTTTTTGAGGCCGAGGCAGGCAGATCACGAGATCAGGAGATTGAGACTTTCCTGGCTAACACGGTGAAACCTGGTCTCTACTGAAAGTCCAAAAAGTAGCCAGGCGTGGTGGCATGTGCCTGTAATCCCAGCTACTCAGGAGGCTGAGGCAGGAGAATTGCTTGAACCCAGGAGGCAGAGGATGCAGTGAGCTGAGATCACACCACTGCACTACAGCCTGGGCAACAGAGTGAGACTCTGTCTCAACAGAAGAAAAAAAACCACACACACACTAAAAATAATAAAAATGTCCTTTTGTAGTTGAATTTTGTAGCACTTTAATAAGCATCAAGGTTATCCTATAGGTAAGATTTGGTTGATTATTTGTGTGATTCTTTTATGCATAACCTAAATGGCTGTGTATACTTGAAGCTGACAATTTGGAAAGTCATCTAGGACAAGAGTAAGAGATGATATTATAAATTCTCTTACGAGAAATGTTATCAAGGGCAATCTTTAGATCACCTCAAAAAAATACTGCCTTAGAGCAGTGTCTAGAATAGAACTGAGTCACATTTGGGCTTGGTTCAAACTAATATTGAGTTGTAAGGATTTGGTATATTTCAGAATCTTTTTGGTTTGCTTTTGTTGATTTCTAAAAATCCTGTATCAGTTTCTTAGTGTCCTTGATACTAAGTTACCAAGAAGCACTAAAGATGTCACTATGAACAGATTCTGTACCTGTATTTCTTCTTATTATAGAAGGAGTAAATCTATTAGTAATAAGTTCATTTTCTTCTTTAATTCTTTTTTTTATTATTTTATTTTAAAGAAACAAATTTAGGAGGTTCTAGTATTCTCCATGGCTGAAGCTGAGTGAGTCTGAAACCCTGATGCTTAAGCTCCATTCTAGATCATAGCTCCAACTCCTTCAGGAAATAAGGAAAAGAGATTATATTTCCACAATGATAGATCTTTGGTTGTACAGGTAAGTTGCTTAGTTTTGCAGTAGTGAAGACAACTGTAGTTTGACATTTTTGGTTTTTTTTAGTTGTGGACACTGTTATTTGTCCCTACATCTTCTGTGTGGCAGATTGTAGTTTGGCCAGCTGTTTATAGGAGTATGGAGCTATAGGGAATGGGTTAGGAATGAAATATTTTCCATTCTTTTCTCAACAGGAGTATAAATGAAGTGACTGCTTATGTTGGAATTTTTTACTCAAGAGGCCATTGTGAAATTCCTTGACTTTCCTTTTCCTGATTGTCTTTTAAACTGCATTTTCATTTACTTTTGTCTGTCTGTCTGTTTGCCTGCCTGCCTGCCTGCTTACCTATATACCTACTTGCTACCTACCTACCTACAGATCATCTATCATATATCAGTTTCTCTTAATGGGAAAGAAATAAGAAGTCTAAAAAGATAGTACATAATAGAGTCCCCAGACTTCAAAGAGGTGACTATTTAAGAATCTTAAGTTGAATTTCATGAGTGAGTTCCCAGGTTTTACTCTTCTACTTTTAACATCGTAGATATGGTGTTAATTGGACAGCTGAAGTAGTTTGTCATAAAATAATTATATGACAACATGGCCTCAATATTATTAAATAATTTATGTTCTAGACAACTAGAAAAAGAGTCATATTGGTTACATTTTCCAGTTGTTCTTGCTCTTTTTTCCTTTTCCTTTGGTTTGTCTACCTGATTATATACTAGTATCATGACCAGTTTCTTAGAAATTGTTCACTGAATAAAACTAAATATTATGATAATAAATATCAACTAGAACATTGGTGTGATGGAAGATTGCCAGTTCCTCAATTCCCAAAACCAACTTTACTGCTTTGGTGATTATAGTAGGAACAAAAGCATATAGGCAAGGCCTTTGAAATATCTTTTTGAAATTTCTTGGCTCTTAAGTAAATAGCTGGAGAAGTGTGTCATTAGGTGGGCCTTTTTTGTTTAATAATTATTACTCCTTTTAGTTCTAATTGATGCAGTTCTACAGGTATCATCACAGGAGCTGGAAATTTATGACCTGAAACATAGCTGTTAATACTTCAGAGAGTGTTTTTCAGAATCATGTAGTTATATTTGGGTAACAGTAGATTCAAATTTATGGGAAGGCAATCCAGCAGCAAATAAGTGGGTAGGATATGAGAAATTACAGGTAGGATTGGGAACTTAATATGAATGGACAAGTTGAAATTTGGTTGACTAGCCCTTCTCAGATATATAGCCTCCAATAGGATGAGAATTTATGAAGGTGGGGAATAGAGGGAAGGAGTCTGGTTAATTCTAGTTACTGATCACATTCTCTTTTCTCTGTATTCTAGAAAGTACCACTATTCATTAGTTGGTAGATAACATGTAGGAAAAACTCCAGTGTAGTTGTTAGTTAGATTGGGTTTTGCCCATATTAATTAATGGTTCCCCTTAATTCTAAAACTGGAATGTTTGCATTTCTAACTTCAAATGGATGCTCACTAAGGTTTTCAACATATATCTATTTTGTTAGCAAGCAGGGGTATTTCCTGAGATGATTTGTAAATAAGTTCATTTTTATTCCTTAATATTTGACAGAAATATAATTTTGTACTCTAAGCTTCTTTATTGTATTCTTAAGTAGCTTTTTGTGATTCAGCTAAAATGAGGAAAACAACTGCTTTAGTCTAATATTTTGCTAAGCATGACAAAACAATGTTGAGACTTGGTTGAGATAATACAGACTTTTTATTTTTTATCTAAGAGATAGGGTCTTACAGTTGTTCAGGAAGTTCTCAAATTCCTGGGCTCAAGTGATCCTCCTGTCTCAGCCTCCTGAGTAGCTGTGACTGTAGGTGCCCCCACTTCCCTACCCCTGGCTAATCTAGACATTTGTGGTCTCTTTTTGTTAACTGAATTTTGCACTCAGTTTATCAGGTAACTATAGAAAGTATATGCTTTTACGTATACCTATCCAAAATTGAAAAGATACGAAGAAAAAGGTTAGAACAGAAAAAATATCATCAGAGGGAAGATTGACAAAATTTTGTTTAACTCTAATCTTAATGGTTTTAATCAGTTTATTACCTCAAGTGCACATCACATGTTAATTTTAGGCAAGTTTTTTTTTTTTTTTTTTTGAGACAGAGTCTTGCTCTGTCGCCAGATGCCAGGCTGGAGTGCAGTGGCATGATCTTGACTCACTGCAGCCTCCACCTCCCAGGTTCAAGCAATTCTCCTGCCTCAGCCTCCCGAGTAGCTGGGACTACAGGCGCACGCCACCACGCCCAGCTAATATTTGTATTTTTAATAGAGATGGGGTTTCACCATGTTGGCCAGGATGGTCTCAATCTCTTGACCTCGTGATCCACCCACCTCGGACTCCCAAAGTGCTGGGATTACAGATGTGAGCCACCATACCTGGCCGGCAAGATTTTTTAATAGTCTTCCATTTGGTGCTTCCTTGGCCTTATTTATAATTTTTTTATTATTAGGATCCAATAAGGAATTAAAGGGTATCTGATTTAGTTTGAAACTTGATGACTATTATCTTATTAGAATTCTGTCTGAGTGCAGTAGCCTAAGGCAGTGCTTCTTAAACCCTAACACATATATGAGTCACCTAGGAACCTGATTCACTGGTAGGTTTGGTGCAGGGCCTCATATTCTGCATTCCTAACAAGCTTCCAGGAGATGCCCATGATTGAGTTGTAAGAGTCTGAAGTACCACAGGGATCCTTGTTATAAAACAAGTTCTCTTTCAATACAACCTAATAGCACAGAATTTGAGAATCCTAAAACTAGGGCTTTGTTCTAGTTATTGAGTGAAATAAAAGCATTTTTAGGGCACAAAAGAAATGGAAAGAAGCTTAAGCTTTTATATTAATCAGAATTTTCATATTTTCTTTAACTTTTGTATTCATCAGTGTTTTCATATTTTAATCAGTGGAATGGTGAAGAAATAAGATAGTCCTCACTATAGGTGATTTATTTTTATTCTTATTTATTTAATTTTTTGAGACAGGGCCTCACTCCCATCACCCAGGCTGAAGGGCAGGCAGTCACATCACTGCAGCCTCAACTTCCCAGGCTCAGGTGATCCTCCCACTCAGCCTCCCTAGTAGCTGGGACTACAGGCATGTGCCACCACACCTGGATAATTTTTTTGTATTTTTAGTAGAGCCAGGGTTTTGCCATGTTGCCCAGGTTGGTCTCAAATTCCTGGGCTCAAGTGATCCACCCACCTTGGTTTCTCAAAGTGCTGGGATTACAGGCTTGAGCCACCATGCCCAGCTTATACGTGATATTTTTTGGTAAAAAAATATATGTATAAGAAACACGTTCTTAGTACTACTAATAATATGTTCACTTCATCCAAAATAGTCTCTCTTTGAGAAGTTTGTACTTCGAGGCAGAGATTTTGCTGCCATTCAGATTTGTGTGGAAAGAAAAGGTCAAGGAAGTCTTATTTGGAATCATTTAAGAGGTTTATATGCCCTTAATTGGGATTGCATTTTAAAAAGTAAAGATTAACAGATTCTTTTGTGTGTTTATAAAATACTACTATTGCCAGTATTATTTTTGAACCATAAATTATGAATATAATTAAATTTGCATTAAACATAATTGGTGTTAGATTTTATAGGCAGTTCATAAAATTAATTTACTCTTAGCTTTTTGTGCATTTACATACATATTTAATATCTAAAAATCAGTAATCTTCACATTTTAGAGTGCCAGATTTGGATACATGAAACAAATAAGTTGCTTTTCATATACTGCAGTTTGTGTTCTTTTATTTTCATTTTGTTGAGATGGAGTCTCGCTCTGTCACCCAGGCTGTAGTGCAGTCATGTGATCTTGGCTGACTGCAACCTCCACCTCCTGGGTTCAAGTGATTCCCCTGCCTCAGCCTCCTAAGTAGCTGGGATTACAGGCATGTGGCGCCATGCCTGGCTAGTTTTTGTATTTTTAGTAGAGACGGGGTTTTTTTCCCCACGTTGGCCAGGCTGGTCATGAACTCCTGACCTCAAGTGATCTGTCCGTCTTGGCCTCCTAAAATGTTTTGATTACAGGCGGGAGCCACTGCCCCCGGCCAGTTTGTGTTCTTTTAAAACATCATTTGAAGTTTAACTTAAATGTTTTATAATTAAAAGTGGAAAACTGTGGGACACTTAGTGTTTGTTACCCATGAAAAAAGCAGAAAGATTGTAACCTTAATGATAATATATTAGCAAATGAGAATTAAATGTCAGTGGTTCTTTTAATGAATCCCAAAAACAATAAAAGTTTACTACTGTAAGAAATGTGTTTCTAAGTTCTGATTGGAGTCTCATATTTACTGTTCACTTGATTGCTATGAAATTCTCTAGAGTAAATAACCATGCTTTAATTCCAGGGCTAGTTTTGTGATTCTTAAAAGATTTTGAAAAATTGTTAATTAAAAATTTAAAAGTATGCCATACTCTAAGACAACACTAAAGTCAGCCAACTTAAACATTTTACAGGGCACTTTCTCACTTAATTTGCTTGTCATCAGGCAGGAACAGGGAGATAATTTCTTTTAGTGTTTCTTTTTTATATGTGGTAGCATGTTGCTGTGTCTTCTGTAATTCTTCCACCCTTTCCACTATTAAATACTTCTGATTGAAGCAAAGGAGGGATTGTGTTTGATTTTTAGGGGAGGGGTCAGATTGGCATTTGGAAGTTTATATGGGAAGGGAGACTGTTGATATCCAAAGGTAGGAGGAAGGGACTGTGAAACTTTGCACTGTAGCCACCGCTGGCCTCTTTGTCTAACTAATCATCCTGCATCTCATTCGAAGTTAGGCAATAAAATGACAGAGTATCTTGTGAAAACAAAACAGAAGAGGAGCAGGGGAATAGAGACTTAAAATGTTAATAGCTCCTTTATTCTGCTTGATGGGAGAGCCTCTGGAAAATATCACCAAGTCACTAGTTTACCCAAATGGATCAATCAAGGCATTTTTCTATATCATTTACATTTCTGTCATGTAAACCTCAAGCATCCACACTAGAAAACCTGCTCATCTCCCAAACCACACATTAAAACAGGCACTGGCAAACGCTATACACAGGAGTTAGAGAAGGAAAGGGTGAGATTGTATGAGTACTCGAGTTCTTAAATATAAGTATTTGCTTCAGAGGCTTCTTTCCCATTTTCTTTTCTGGTCTTTGGAACACTTCCTTTCAGTTGCTAATTTAAGGCTTTATTTCTAGAGACTAGGAAGGCTTGGGTTTGCTTTGTTTTGTTCTTAGCCATTGTACGCTAGCATTGTGATTTTTATCTATCTATTTTATTATGAAAAATTATACTGTAATCAAAATTTTTTGGATGCCAGACCATTAGTTATCAAGGGATTTGATCTGAAACTTATTTTGGTAAAAGTAGATTAAAAAGAGGAGGGCCTGCCTTTCTATATACCAGGAACATTTTGAAAGAACATGAGAAATGATTGGAATAGTTTTTGTAAGATAGCTGCTATGTAAGTTCAAGATTATTATTTTAATAACCAAAATGAAATCACATCTTTGGGATGGATCTTTTCTAGGTACTTGTGCCTATCTGAGAGGCAGATACACAGTGAGGCAGGTATGGTCTGTAGAGCCCTGCCCTGACACTTAGTAGATTTGTGACTTTGGATCGATTCATGAGAATGTGCCTTAATCTTCTTTTTTTTTTTTTGAGATGGAGTTTCGCTCGTGTTACCCAAGCTGGAGTGCAATGGCGTGATTTCACCGCAACCTCCTCCTCCTGGGTTCAAGCAATTCTCCTGCCTCAGCCTCCCGAGTAGCTGGGACTGTAGGTGCATGCCACCATGCCCAGCTAATTTTTGTATTTTTAGTAGAGACGGGGTTTCACCTTTTGACCAAGATGGTCTCGATCTCTTGACCTCGTGACCCACCCGCCTCGGCCTCCCAAAGTGCTGGGATTATAGGCTTGAGCCACCGCACTCGGCCTGTGTGCCTTAATCTTATTCGTGAAGTAGGGATGATAGTAGCACCTATCTGAGTTGTTGTGAGACTTAAGTGAGTTAATGTATGTAAGGCATATAGAAAGACTCATGGAACATATTAAGTGCTGTATATTTACTTATTAGTTGTAATTTATGTAATTATTGGAAATGTTAATAAAAGAATTTTTATCACATAATTTAATATTGGCAGTTATAAAGACAGTTATGTAGACCATAACATCCAAGTATACTTGGATTAAAAAGTTATAGCTTTATACTTTTGTTTTAGATATATTAACTATTACCTTTTTCTCATTATTTTGTTTACATTTTTGAAGGTTTCCCAATGAGTGGATCATGATGACCGTATTGTAGGGACTTGCCATAGTATGGCTGCTTCCCGATCTACTCGTGTTACAAGATCAACAGTGGGGTTAAACGGCTTGGATGAATCTTTTTGTGGTAGAACTTTAAGGAATCGTAGCATTGCACATCCTGAAGAAATCTCTTCTCATTCTCAAGTGCGATCAAGATCACCAAAGAAGAGACCAGAGCCTGTGCCAATACAGAAAGGAAATAATAATGGGAGAACCACTGATTTAAAACAGCAGAATACCCGAGAATCATGGGTAAGCCCTAGGAAAAGAGGACTTTCTTCTTCAGAAAAGGATAACATAGAAAGGCAGGCTATAGAAAATTGTGAGAGAAGGCAAACAGAACCTGTTTCACCAGTTTTAAAAAGAATTAAGCGTTGTCTTAGATCTGAAGCACCAAACAGTTCAGAAGAAGATTCACCTATAAAATCAGACAAAGAGTCAGTAGAACAGAGGAGTACAGTAGTGGACAATGATGCAGATTTTCAAGAGACTAAACGAGCTTGTCGATGTCTTATACTGGATGATTGTGAGAAAAGGGAAATTAAAAAGGTGAATGTCAGTGAGGAAGGGCCACTTAATTCTGCAGTAGTTGAAGAAATCACAGGCTATTTGGCTGTCAATGGTGTTGATGACAGTGATTCAGCTGTTATAAACTGTGATGACTGTCAGCCTGACGGGAACACTAAACAAAATAGCATTGGTTCCTATGTGTTACAGGAAAAATCAGTAGCTGAAAATGGGGATTCGGATACCCAAACTTCAGTGTTCCTTGATAGTAGGAAGGAGGACAGTTATATAGACCATAACGTGCCTTGCACAAATTCACAAGTGCAGGTCAAGTTGGACCACAAAATAGTAACTGCCTGCCTGCCTGTGGAACATGTTAATCAGCTGACTACTGAGCCAGCTACAGGGCCCTTTTCTGAAACTCAGTCATCTTTAAGGGATTCTGAGGAGGAAGTAGATGTGGTGGGAGATAGTGGTGCCTCAAAAGAGCAGTGTAAAGGAAACAATAGCGACCTGGACCCAAGTCTTGAGAGTATGCCAGCCTCCAGAGAACCTGAACCATCTTCTGTTCTAGACTGTGTTTCAGCTCAAATGATGTCTTTATCAGAACCTCAAGAACATCGTTATACTCTGAGAACCTCACCACGAAGGGCAGCCCCTACCAGAGGTAGTCCCACTAAAAACAGTTCTCCTTACAGAGAAAACGGACAATTTGAGGAGAATAATCTTAGTCCCAATGAAACACATGCAACTCTTAGTGATAATGTAAGTCAATCTCCCACAAATCCTGGTGAAATTTCTCAAAATGAAAAAGGGATATGTTGTGACTCTCAAAATTATGGAAGTGAAGGACTAAGTAAACCACCCTCTGAGGCAAGACTCAATATTGGACATTTGCCATCTGCCAAAGAGAGTGCCAGTCAGCACATTACAGAAGAGGAAGATGATGATCCTGATGTTTATTACTTTGAATCAGATCATGTGGCACTGAAACACAACAAAGAGTATGTGTAAATATGGTAACCATGAATTCTGCTTTGTTTATTAGCCCCACGTTTTCCAGTATCTATTCATAAATATCTATTCATAATGTTTTTATTACAGCTAAAATTAATGTTTTCACTATAATTTTAGGTTTAACATGATGATTTTTTTCAACTCTTAAAAAAGAAAAACTCCAAAAAAAGACTTAAATTCAACTTTACACATGTGTTCTATGATAACATGGTCTTTACAGTTCTGATCTTTCATGTCTCAATTAGAAAAGACATGGATGGTAGTGTTTTTGTTTTTTAATATGTTTTATATCATTTTTAGTTGATTTATAAAATGGAAACATCTTGAGTTACCACAGTATGCTTTGATTTATAGTTCTAGAGAGCGTAGAACAATTAACGAGTGCTTAGACATCATCCAGATATGTGAAGTCTGGCAGGCTTGACATCTGCTTTTATCTTAGTTACTAACATTTAATTCTCAATTAAAATTTTTTATTAAAAAATTTGCTTTATGCATTATCTTTGACTTTTCTGACTTAGAGAAGTTGATATTAGTATTAACAGTATATTGTAATTAGCATATTAGCAGGCGTCTACTGGATAGTTTACATAAAACATTTGACATAGCTTTTCCTGATACTAGATATAAAGGAAGACTGTATCTTAAAATATTACCAGCTCTGGCCAGGCACTGTGGCTCATGCCTGTAATCCCTGCACTTTGGGAGGCCAAGGCAGTTGGATCATGAGGTCAAGAGATCGAGACCATCCTGGCCAACATGGTGAAAACCCGTCTCTACTAAAAATACAAAAATTAGTTGGGCATGGTGGCACGCACCTGTGGTCCCAGCTACTCAGGAGGCTGAGGCGGAAGAATCACTTGAACCCATGAGGTGGAGGTTGCAGTGAGCCGATATTGCGCCACTGCACTCCAGCCTGGTGACAGAGCAAGCCTCCGTCTCAAAAAAAAAAAAAAAAATTACCAGCTCTAAACTTTTGCTAAGTCACTGTTGTGAATAAAGAATTCTGTATCCAAATTTTTCACAATATTGCTTAGATTTCCTATAAAGTATTTGGGGCCATAACACAAAGATTTGGAGTTTACTGTGTCTAGATAATCCTAAAGGAACTATAACCCACAGTGCTCATGATAAATATCATGATTAGCAACAATAAAAGACAGACATATAATAAGTTAATCACCTTTACTCCTACAGGATAGGCTTTTGAATTAACATCACAATCAGATTATATAAACTGTATATAAATACTTTGATTAGAGGAACATTTCTGATGGTTTTGTTGTGACAATTGCCAGACCATGGTATGTGTCAGATCGAAGTATCAAATCCTGGTTGTGGGACATAATATTATTTTTGCCATGTGTTATCGACGGTTTAGATTTGTATATTGTAATACAGTGGTCTTTCAGCATAGGCCTCTTTTCCGAAAAATTTTCTTCTGCTCTCTTTTGAAATACTGTTTTAATATTGTAACTGATAGGTCAGATCATCTGAGCATTTTACAATTTTGTGAAAATGTTAGGAGTCTAGTGTATTTGGAATATTTGAAGTCCAATTTTAGATAGCAAATTAACTCATAAATGAAGTTTTTTTCTGTTAGAAATAAGTAGGGTTCTACTGTTCATATATACTGTCAGTTTTTTGTTTTGTTTTGTTTTAAAGATAGCATCTTGCTCTGTTGTCCAGGCTGGAGTACATTGGTGTAGTCATGACTCACTGCAACCTTGACTTCCCTGAGCTCAAGTAATCCTCCCATCTCAGCTTCCCAAGTAGCTGGGACTACAGGCATATGCCACCATGGCTGGCTAATTTTGTTTTGTATTTTGTAGACACAGGGTTTTGCCATGGTGCCCAGGCTGGTCTCAATCTCCTGGGCTCAATTGATCCTCCCACCTCAGCCTCCCAAAGTATTGAGTACAAACATGAGTCACTGCACTTGGCCTAGTATCAATTTTTAAAACTAGAGCTGTTTATCGGCTGGTGAAAGGAAGGAGAGCATGTGTCTTAGGAAAATACCAAAAACTAAAGAAATGTGAATTTCTATAAAATTATACTATATTTGTTCTGTTTTTTGCTTTTTATTGTTTTGGTCTTGACTGGTTGTTGATTGTGGAAAATTTTTTTCTAGTAATTCACTACAGTATTACTTTTTGTAAGAGATTGCCTGGTAATAATTCTGAAAGATGATGTTCAGATAAAACAGTTATCTAAAGATATGTCCATAACATTGATATTCCACATTCATAACCCTTTCAGGATGAGAACAATATAGATTAATGGATGCTTTTATACATTTTATATAGTGTGCTTTTTTTTAAATTTTATTTTTATTTTTTGCAAGACAACCACCTATTCCAGGAAATAGTGTGCTTTTTATATGTTTATTTTTTGTGGCTTCCTTAAGATACAGAGAGTCCTTTGGAGTTTGGATGCTAGTTTCTTTGTTAGGACAGTGTTCTCAAATTAATGCCTCATTGGGTGACTTTAGGCCAAAAAAAAAAAAAAAAAAAAAAATTACTGATTCTTGCTCTTTTGCCTTGCTCCTGATCTTTTGAAGGATAGCACGTTTTGTTTTTGGAGACAGGGTCTTACTATATCACCCAGGTTGGAGTGCAGTGGCACAGTCACGGCTCACCACGGAATTGATTTCCCAGGCTTCGGTGAACCTCCTACCTCAGCCTCCTGAGTAGCTGGGACTACAGGTGCATGTCACCATGCCTGTTTAATTTTTTGTCATTTTAGTTGAGACAGGTACACCATGTTGTCCAGCTAATCTTGAACTCCTAGGCTCAAGCGATCTGCTTGCCTTGGGCTCCCAAAGTGCTGGGATTACAGGCATGAGCCACCGCACCCAGCCAGGATAGCACTTTTGAAACTTTATCTTTTTTCTTTTTTCCAGAGGAAGCAAAACAGAAGTGAGATGGAGTATCATGATTAGCGTCTCAGTTACAGCTAATTTAAGGAAAATTGGGAGAGGGTGTTTTGATCATGTCAGATATAATCTCTTTCAGTAAAGTCTCTCTTTCCTCCGCCATACCTCCATTCCTGTGCTTTTTGTCTAGAGCCAAGAGATGGTTGGATATAATGTTGGTTCTTTTTACCCAAGTTGCCATTACTAAAAATGGCATCATGACACCTGTCTAGTGCTTTCAAGTCTCAAGTAAATTTCTGGTAGTTTAAAATGATGTTAAAAAGCACTTGGATTTTAAAAAAAGGTACTTGAAGGAGATGGTTTATTATCCTCCTGTACACACATGCGTACATACCTTGTCAAATGTCATTTCTCTTCCTTATTCTTCCTATGCTAGAAATGTTCTCCAGTTAATTACTTTTTGAAACTGAGATTTAGCATTGCCCAGCCTAAATGTGAATATTCCTAACAGTAGGGAATGAATACTTCCTGATAGCCAGTTTTAAAAGTAAGTTGTTAGTAGAAAATACTGAGCATGGCATCATTCTTTGCCTAGAGCCAGGAGGACGTAATTGTGTTATTCCATTTGAAACTTTTCCTTTAAGCTAACAATGATCATGTGATCAATAGCCTTCTGTCTTAGTGTTCAGTTTATAATTTGTCTGTCTTGCATGCAAAGTTATCACATATATGATCTGATAACTTGTAAATGTTTGCAAAAGTAAAGTGTAGAGTCTTAGTCTTAGATGTGATGTACAGTAAATTAGGCAACAGATCAGGGAAACAGATTTGTGGATATTCTGAGCATTAGCTTGTTGCCTCTGTAGATGCCATCCCTCTTCTCTAGCTTCCACAATGTGCTTTATATATTTATTTTTCCAAATGGAGAACTTCACTGTGAGAAAGGGCCCAGAGAATATCTTTTTCTCTGGCAAGATTCTATCTGTGGATCATTTTATTAGACATGCCTTCTGAGAGATTAGGGGTAGAGGATCAAAAGAAATATTCTTTATCTGAAAGCTCTTTGGTTTTCAGAGTTGATACAGTCTGTTAAAGTGGTAGATAATACAGTACCTAATAACTTCTTTTTTGGCTTAAATAGCCTCACTGAATGAGATTATTTACTTAACTGTGATTGCTCTTTCTGTCTGGGAATTGTTCTCTTGCTGATTTTTGAATCAGGAGCACTGAAACAGATTTCTAAATTTCAAAGATCTGGCTCTAGGAAGCACAAGTGTGGAAGAAGGTCTTAGGCTTTTATGTTCAGAGTGTTTCTTCCAATTCTACATGTAATCACTGGAAAATAAACTTCCAGATGAAAATGTGATTTGGTCAGCTACCTCTGAATTATCATTGTGCAACATTATTTAAATAAATTTATATTTGAAAGACCTTGGGTATCTTCATTTAAGCATCTTTTTGGTATTATAACATTTGAAAAGTCAAATTTAGGGATTCTAGATCCTTGAGATCTTACAAAGATTAACTCATTGATTACAGATTGCTAACATTTATACCAGTTCTTAAGTTTCTAGATACTGAACCTTTAAGATAATTATTGCTTGTCTAAGAGTTGCACAGGTACTCTGCAGGTGAGAATATTATTTTCAAGCCACATCAAAGAGTATTTCTAAGAATTGTAGTTTTAAACTTGGTTTTTGGAAAACATTAATGAAAGTAAATAATTATATCTGTCCTCCTGTTTGCACCATGCTTATTTCATAATTGATTAAACAAACATTTGATATTTTCATCAATTTTAGAAGCTGCATAGAGAACATTTTAATCAGTTCTTGGAGATTCACTTCTTGAGAATCTACTTTTACTGTTGGTCAAAGTTATTTCTTTTGAGGGATCAGAAAAACTCTAGGATAGATCTTGCTTAAAAATCACTGGAGGAGTCATCCTGCCCTGAATAAGATGATTTTACATTTGTATTGTGCTTTGTAATTTGCAAAGAAATTTCATTAGTTTCTTATTTGACTATGGTGATGGTTTGAAAGTCGACAGGATAGGTGGTATTATACAGTCCCCATTTCCTAACTCGTAGTTAAGATTTTCAGGTTATTAATTTTAAGTAACATCGTGAATTACTAAATATGATCAAACTTCTATCTTTTAATTACAAGTTTGAACTATACTTGGTTATCTCATCCAGTAAGGACTTATTTCATTGACTTTTGGGTGTCTATGTTGAGAACCCTCATGGAGCAGATCTTGGGGACTCAGTTGTCAGGAATTCTTTACCCTGAGGTTAAGCTGTGTAATTATAGTCATGATTATCTGATTTTTAATTATTACAGAATCAGCATTATAGGTAAGTAATTTGCTTTATTTATTGAATGAAATACTTTTATGTTTACTATTTTAAAGAGCATTTTATATGTGAAGAACAAACTGGGCAAATAAAACTACAGCGATAGCTTGATTTCAAATAGAGGATTTGGATAATTTGAAAAGAATACTCTGGGGGATTTTAGAATGCAGTAGGTATATTAAAGTCAAAGATTATTAAGGAAAACTCATGCTTGGTGTACCTTCTCAACTCACCAGAAAAGGCTGTAGACTAATAGCCAGAATTACGCCTGTAGTTTGACACAAAGATTAATGGGAGGAGAGAGGTAGCTTTCTAAGACAGGGGTCCCCAACCTCCAGGCCATGGATTTGTACCAGTCTGTAGTCTCTTAGGAACTGGGCCACACAGCAGGAGGTGAGCAGTGGGCAGGCAAGCAAAGCTTCATCTGTATTTACAGCTGCTCCTCCCTGAGCTGCATCTCCTGTCAGTCAGATCAGTGAAATTAGATTCTCATAGGAGCACAAACTGTTGTGAACTGTGTGTGTGAGGGATCTAGGTAGCATGCTCCTTATGAGAATCTAATGCCTGATGATCTGTCACTGTCTCCCATCATTGCCAGATGAGATCGTCTAGTTGCAGGAAAACAAGCTCAGGCCTCTACATTATGGGTGAGTTATATAATTATTTCATTAGATATTATAATGTAATAATAATATAAAGTACATAATGAATGTAAAGTGCTTGAATCATCCTGAAACTACCCCTTCTGACCCCCCACCACTGGAAAAATTGTCCTTCATGATACCAATTCCCAGTGCCAACAAGGTTGGGAACTGTTGCTCTAAAATATGTAATTTTTGCTTGTAAGTGGAGTAAGCCATTGGCTAATCAAAGCATTAAGTGAATTTTTTTGTTTTCCTTTGAATACCAACTTCTTTTGTTTCAACTACTGTAGATCGTGTCTAAAAGTGATTCTCTGCTGTAATCCAAGATATTTGTATCCAAGATTATTTGTACCCAAGTATAATTTAACTCTTTTTTTTTTTTTGAGACAGGGTCTCACTCTGTCACCCAGGCTGGAGGGCAGTGATGCCACCTTAGCTCACTGCAACCTCTGCCTCCCAGTTCAAGTGGTTCTTCTGCCTCAGCCTTCCTAGTAGCTGGGATTACAGACCTGTACCACCACACCTGACTAATTTTTTTTTTTTTTAAGTAGAGATGGGGTTTCACCTTGTTGGCCAGGCTGATCTCTGACCTCAAGTGATTTACCGCCCCAGCCTTCCAAAGTTCTGGAATTACAGGTGTGAGCCACCTGCCCAGCCTACCTTTTCTTTTTGATTTAGGTTCATCTTTTTGACAGAGGTTATGTAGTAATATTTCACTGGCGTCATTGCCAGAGTAGGTCTGTTTTTTTCCTTTGGTAAGTGATTTTAGGCTACTTGGCTATTTATGTTCTTATCATTTGTTTCTTTTCTATTGTTTTTCTAAGCTCTGTGACTTTTTATTATTTTCTTCATTTTTGTTGGCTTTCATGAGTCACTGCTATCATAGTACCTTCCTCTAGTAACTACGACTTTCCTTCTAATTGACTGTTTTTAGTTTTCTTTGAATGTAGAAATCAGAATAACAATTGTCAGAATTATGTCTCATGATTCTTATTTATTTATTTATTTTTGAGATGAAGTCTCGCTCTGTCACCAGGCTGGAGTACAGTGGCGCAATCTTGGCTCACTTCAACCTCCACCTCCAGGGTTCAAGTGATTCTTCTGCCTCTGCCTCATGAGTAGCTGGGATTACAGGCATGTGCCACCACACCCAGCTAATTTTT
>NW_016107318.1:4612434-4615582 GCF_001604975.1 Cebus imitator
TTAGTAGAGGCTGGGTTTTACCTTGTTGGCAAGGATGGTCTCGATCTCTTGGCCTCGTGACCTTCCTGCTTTGGCCTCCCAAAGTGCTGGGATTATAGGCGTGAGCCACCGTGCCCCTCATGATTCTTTAGTGATGTATTGAGGAGTTTATATTTGAATGAATATGTGTTGGTGTGTGGGATGTTTGATTATGTTTTCTTGTTTTATGCTTTCAGGTTTGGGGGCTGTGTTTCATGTAAGTTACTACATCTAAATTCTGAATAGAGAAACAATAATAGTTTCTTTATATATGGTAAAAAAGACTCATTTAGCAATAAAACCCACCTAAAACAATTGTTACTTATCTACAATTTTGACACTAATTGAAGCTTAGCCTTTAGTTGCAGAAACTTAATTTTGATAATTTTTTATAGAAGTGTACAGAAAAAAAAAATTTTTTTCTTTCTGTATTCACTCTGTCTCAGTACTTCACTTCTGACACCAGATGTATAAGGAACCTTAACTGTTTTTCTCTACACTCACATGCAACACTTACATGACCAGATTTGTGGTGGTTTTTCCCACACTAACCAATTCTCTGACTCAGTTGACTGTCCTATAATTCCTTTCAATATTCTGACACTAACTGGAGTTAGTACAGACCCCACAGGTTAAGGGCTCGGTCCTACAGGACTGCCTCCCGCTTCAGAAGCCAAACACAAATGCTAGGTCATCAGGTTACCCCCAGTTTCTGTCTGATTTAGCTACAAATTGGAGATTCCCACCACTCCCATCTCAGATTCAATAATTTGCTAGAGTGGCCTACAGACCTCAGGAAAACAATTTACTTATTATGACTGGTTAATTACAAAGGATATTTTGAAGGATACAGATGAAGAGTTAGATGAAGAGATACATATGACAAGGTCCGGAAGGGTCCCAAGCACAGAAGCTTCTTTTCCGGTGGAGTTTGGGTTGGCAACCCTGATAGCTCGTAGACGTGTTCACCAGTCTAGTAGCTCTCTGAACTTTGTCCTTAGGGGTTTTTCAAAATGGAGCTTCATTTCTCAGGCATGCATGATTATTAACTCAATCTCCGGCTCCTCTCACTTCCCCAGAGTACACAAGGTTTGGGACTGAAAGTTCTAAGTTGTAATGATGGCGCTTGCTCTTTATAATGACCATCTTCCACCCAGGACTCTACCCAGAGTGACCTTATTAGAACAAAAGCGTCTCCTGTCATTTAGGAAATTCTAAGGGATTCAGGAACTCTGAGTCAGGCACTCTTGTCCCTAAGGAAATTGTAGAGATCTTAGGAGCCCTGTGTCAGGAACTGGGGTCAAAGACCAACTATTAGGAACAAAGATTCTTCTAGCATCCCTATTTACAAGAGTTTTAGGAGCTCTATTCCCAGAACTGGGAGTAGAGACCAATATATTTATTTCATATTATTTCACAAGTAGACTTAGAAATGTATTTTTACATATTAATAAGAAAAGTATACCATATATGCTGTTTTTAATGTTTCATGTTATCAGATATTATAATGTATAGTAATAAATGGGAAGATCTGTGTTGTGATCGCTCTACTTTTTTTTTTTTGTCTCACTTTTCAATGGAGTCTTTTTGTTTAACTTTTATTTCTCTTATTGTGGAAAGCTGCTTTTGTTTGTCTCTTTAGTCTCTGATTTTAACATAGGGAAAATCTGAATGTGGCCAGAGGAGACTAAGTAATTCACTCAGGACCCTCTCAAGCAAAATTTTCTGTGGTGTACTATGATTTAATTTTTACATGTCTAGTAATCTTGGGAATTGGATGATAGACATTGTACATATGTTGCTGAGGGTCAGGATTTTGTTCTCTTTCCTTAAAAAATGTTGACATTTGTTCTTACAGGCAGTTAATTTGGGAATAAACTTGGTCCTATTAAGGCTTATGCTTTTACCTTTGTTAGGGAAAGTACAAAGTAGCCTGTTATCTAGATCTCGTTTCACCTTCTATAATGTTGCCTCTCTGATATCTTGCTTAAAGAGGTATTTACTATGGTTGATAGAATCCTGAATGATTCTAGCCTTGTGAAGACACTGTTAGTTATTCTTTATATAGTTCCTTGGTAGTTGTTCTTTGCTTGGTTTGCGGAGTCTCATCTTATGTGTATACAGCATTATATTCAGTCAGACTTGAGAGGATCTCTACACAGATTGTGCTTTTTGTCTTTCTGTGTTGCTTCTTCCTTTTTTGATACTGTGTCCCACAAATTCTACCTTCCTCAGCTTCTCCAAACTCTGTTTTTTGTCTCTCTGCTCAGCAACACACCTCCCTGTTCTATCGTACTGACAATACTTCCAAGTAGAAAGAGAGGGTGGTAATAGGTCTTATCTCATTTGTTCGCCCTCTCTCACAGATCACAATTACATGCTGCCTGTTGTCTAATGTTTGGAAATAGTTATTTGTATATTTTCTCTAGTTTTGTAGTTGCGAATGGCAGGATGGCCATTCCGTGTCAGTTAGTCTGTTATGACTGTAAGTGGACATCTCTGATGTAATTTTAGTATGCACTGGGTATGTTTTCTTCCTATAGCACTCAACCCCAAGCCTGCAATTTGATTATTTGTGGATTACTGTGGGCAAGCTTTTACTTATACCTTAAAAAATAGTTTCAGCAACTTCTTTTTTTAAAAGAAGTTGAATTCAGAAATTGAAGCAGCAGGAATTTTAATTGAAGAATGACGGTAACCTTTATTTACTTGTTTTAGTTATGATTAGGTGTTGCTGAGGTTGGAACAGAAATAGGTTACTGGTGAGATAAAGTTCATGAAGATGGGTAAAAGAGAGAAGGTGACACAGAGGAAGACATGAAACTTTTTTTTAATGGGCTTGAGATGGTAACTCTTAATAGTTTAAAGAATAATGTATTTGTTAAATATTTTTCATAGATAATTCAAGAATTTTTGTTGTACCAGATTTGCTGTATAATGTTTTAATAAAGCCATGGTGAATATATTCTTGTTATATAACTTATCAGTTTAATCAAGTTTCTAGTAAATGGTTTTCT
Organism: Cebus imitator; assembly: GCF_001604975.1. Classification (NCBI taxonomy): domain Eukaryota; kingdom Metazoa; phylum Chordata; class Mammalia; order Primates; family Cebidae; genus Cebus; species Cebus imitator. Next base: position 4,615,470 of record NW_016107318.1, read on the forward strand.
TTTTAAATAAAGATAAATATAGAGTATTTTGGAGAAATTTATTTTTTCTTTTACTTTAATTTTTACTACTTATGTTAAGTTGGAAAACTTTGATTTAACTTTTTTTTTTTTTT
>NW_016107318.1:4616557-4620632 GCF_001604975.1 Cebus imitator
TTTTAGATTAAAATTTTTTCCCAAACTCTTTTCACTGCATGTTTTGTTGTTGTTGTTGTTGTTGTTGTTGAAGGGAGGGTCTCACTCTTTCACTCAGGCTTAAGTGCAGTGGCATAGTCATGGCTCACTGCAACCTTGACCTGGGCTCAAGTGATCCTGTTGCCTCAGCTTTCTGAGTAGCTGGGAGTACAGGCACATGCTGCCTGGACTGTCTAATTTTATTTAATTTTTTGTAGAAACAGGATCTTTCTATGTTGCCCAGGCTGGCCATGAACTCCTGGTGTCAAGTGATCTCAGAGTCTTGGGATTATAGGTATGAGCCACTGTGCCTGGCCAGTAGTATTTTTTTGAGGCACCAATTATAACTAGGTAATATTTTTATTTTTAAGATGCTTATATGATTTAGATCTAGAATCTCACTATATTGTTAATTTTTACATTATTTACCAAATTAAGATGAGTGGGCTAGATTTGAGGAATTCTACAACTGCCTTCCAGGTATTTTTAGCTGCTTTTGAGGTTGTCAAAATTATTTTTCTTTGATTTCTGAAATTATAATTATAATATATATTATATAATATATAATTATATAATATATATTATATATAATATAAATTATATAATATATATTATATATTATAATATATAATATAATTATATAATATTTTATATAATATTGTGTATTATATACATGATTTTGGACTCATTTCTTTAAACTGTGCCCTTGCCCTTACATTTGGCACTGCTTAGGCTTTAGTTATTTGCTTTGCTCTTCCTTTGCTTGCTCTCTTTGGGTGTTCTCACTCACTGTTGTGGCTTATCCTTAAGGTCATAACTTCTAGCCTTGCTATCCTATCATTACCTGGCATCTGTGGTTGCTGTTCCATTAATTTTGTATAACTAGAGTCTGTGCCTAGGAGATGCATTGGACTTTATAGTATTAGATATGTCTTGATAAGGTACTGTCAGAAACATTCAGTGGCTAAAGTAATTGAAGGAGTGTGTTTAAGTCCTGATAGCAATCTGCATATGTTTAAAAAGCATTTTAAAACATGTTTTATATTTATTAGTGTCATGTCATTAATCTGTGTATTACTGGAAGATCTTAGTTGAGATACGCATTTAAAATAATTTTCTGTTTATTGTTTATAGCTATGTTTTGTAGGGCTTGCTATATTTTTTAAAAGATGTCTGGCAACCTGCATCAGAGGTAGCACTGCAGAGCTTTAACTGTTTGTTTTGTATTTGTTATTGAGTTACTGTAGCATTCAGTCTAAGGCCCCTTTGAAGTGTTTAATATATTAAAAATATAGACTGTGCTTAAAGAGATCCTAGTTAGATTTTTAAATTTTAATGTGTATTCAATATAGGTGAAAAGTCAATATGTAGGATATAACTTCTTTAGTTTATCAGGTAGGAATAGCACTCTTGGTATGTGTTGGTATGGGGTCAGCAAGTGTGGCAAGGAATGAACAAGGTCAGGAGAAAAGAGACAGATACTTGGCTGGATGTCTTTTATTCTATTCTAATAAAGTCTCCTTTAAAAAAGGAGACTTTTATTTTATTCTAATAAATAAATTTTATTTATTAGATAAATAAATAAAATTTATTTTATTCTAATAAATAAAAAGACTCCTTTAAAAAAGCCTCTTTACCTACTCTCTCTTTCTTATGATTGCATGGCAATGCTAGAGATGAAACATTTTGGTTCTTCAGTCTCTACCTACCATATAAACATATACCAAGAAACTAATCACATATACCTGAGAAGCAGGGTTTAAAAATAGATGCTACTTTTTGTTAAAAGAACAGAATAGCAGTGAAGAATAATGAGTTTTATTTATATTGGTTCTAATAAATAATGTAGTAAATGTCTTAATTTTAAGACCTAGTCTTCACAGGTTCATTCTGTGGTTGGGACTTGAAAGTGTAACTCAACTAAATGCAAATGAAAACAAATTTCTGTTTCAGAGAACTCTCATTTATGATTATATTTTTCTGCAAATGGAAGAGTAATCCCTGTATTCTATGTTGTTAGGGTTTTTGTGGTTCATACTAAAGACTAATAATCCATGAAGAAGTTACCAACATCTAGATGATGTCTTAAATGATTTACTGAAGGCAAAATATGTCAACTGCAACCTAAATAATTGGTAAAAAGTAAAGATTATCAGACATTTTATTAAAATTATAAATTGTGTAGATTTGGAGTTTGCAATATGATGTTATAGGATACATGTAGATAGTAAGTGGCTTCTATAGTGAAGCACATTAACATATCTGTCATTTATATAGTTACTTTTGCCAGTGGTATTTACTGTTTCATTACCTCTGTGTATTAGAGCTCTTTTTCTTTTTTAATATTCCACATGTAAATGAGATCATGCGATTCTTTGTCCTTCTGTATCTGGCTTATTTCATGTAGCATAATACCCTCCAGGTCCGTTGTTGTTGTGGCAAATGGCAGGATCTCCTTTTTGAAAATCAAATAATATTTTATTGTGTATATATGTACCACATTTCTTTATCCATTTTCTGTTGATGGACATTTAGGTTGTTCCCATAACTTAGCTATTGTGAATAATGCTTCAGTGAACATGGGAGTGCAGATATCTTTATGAGGTGGTGGTTTCATTTCTTTTTTTTTTTTTAATTATCATCTGTCTTTTTGCTAATAGCCATCCTTATGGGTGTGAGGTGATATCATATAGTAGACTAACTTGCAATTCCCTAATTATTAGTGATGTTGAGTACCTTTTCATATACCCATTGACCATTTTTATGTTTTTGGAGAAATGTCTGTCCAAGTCCTTTGCTCATTTTTAAATTGGATTAAAATGGGTTTAAATTGGCATCAAATTTTAGATACTAATCCCTTGTCAGATATGTGTTTTGTAAATATTTTTCCCACTTTGTAGGTTGCCTTTTAATTTCGTTGATTGTTTCCTTTTTATTTTGTTGATTGTTTCCTTAGAAGCTTTTTAGTTTTATGTAGTCTCATTTATTTTTACTTTTGTAGCCTAAACTTTTGGTGTATTACCCAAAAAATCATTACCAACACCAATGTGGAGGAACTTTCTTCTTATGTTCTCTTCTAGTTTATGGTTTCAGGTCTTACATTTAGGTCTTTCACCTATTTTCATTTGATTTTTGTATATGGTATGGGATATAAGTTTAATTTTGTTTTTATGCTTGTGGATATCCAGTTTTCCCAGCATCATTTATTGAATTGACTGTCCTTTCCTCATTGTATGTTTTTGCTACCTTTGTCAAAGATCAGTTGACTGCAAATGCATGGGTTTATTTCTGCACTATTTTATTCCATTCTTTGTTTTTTTATGTCAGTACCATCCTATTTTGATTGTAATAGCTTTGTGTAGTGTATTTAGAAATAATTGAGTGTGATGCTTCTGGCTTTGGGTTTTGTTTTGTTGTTTTGTTGTTGTTTTTGGTCAAGACTGCTTTGACTATTTGGAGTCTTTGGTGGCTCCATACAAATTTTAGATTGTTTTTTCTATATCTGTGAAAAATGACATTGGAATTTTGATAGGGATTGCATTGAATCTGTAGGTTGCTTTAAGTAGTATGGACATTTTAACAATATTAATTCTTCCCATGTGTTTCTATCTTCTTCAGTTGCTTTCGTCAGTATTTTGTAGTTTTCAATGGAGAGTTATTTTACCTTCTTGGTCAGAGTTTATTCCTGAGGGCTTCTGTGTGTGTGTGTGTGTTTGTGTGTGTCTCTGTGTGTGTGTGTGTGTGTGTGTGTTTCCCCATTTATTTTATTGCATTTTAGGTTTTGGGGTACATGTGAAGAACATTCAAGATTGTTGCATAGGTACACACGTGGCAGTGTGATTTGCTACCTTCCTCCCCATCACCTACATCTGGCATCTCTCCCCTTGCTATCTCTCCCCAGCTCCCCACCCCTCACCATCCCTCCCCTCTTTCCCCCCAACTGACTCCAGTGGGTAGTGCTCCCCTCCCTGTGTCCATGTGTTCTCATTGTTCAACACCCGCCTATGAGTGAGAACATGCGGTGTTTGATCTTCTGCTCTTCTGTCAGTTTGCTGAG
>NW_016107318.1:4625747-4629909 GCF_001604975.1 Cebus imitator
TTTTTTTTTTTTTTTAAGTTTGTGTCCCAGTCGCCTGTTGAAGAGGCGCCACAGTGTGTGTTTTTTCCCCCGTGCGACAACTCACTCTGCTGGCTTAAACAGCGGCACTGAGATTCGTGGTGCTTTTTTTGCACTGGAATCTACTGTCCTGGCTCCCTGCTCAGTCCCCTTTTTAAACAGACGAATGGGCGAGTTCTCGTGGCTCCAATCGCCAGCCAAAAGGGCATCCGGACCAGTGTATTTTATACGGAGAACCGCTGCTCTGGGGCACCGACAAAGCAGCCGCGGGGGGCAAAGCAGCGGCACTGGCCGGCACAGCAGCGCTGGCCAAAACAGCTGCGCTGGCCAAAACAGCTGCGCTGGCGACCCGTGGAGCTCCTCCGCCTGGGAATTTCCTAGTCTGTGGACAATAAAAATGCAGGGTCCGCTCACTCTGTGCGCCTTCACTGGGAGCTGCAATCCTGAGCTGTTCCTAAACGGCCATCTTGGGTCCTCTGGTAGCCATTTTTAAATGGGATTATTTTCCTGGTTTCTTTCTTGGATAATTCATTATTAGTATATAGAGATGCTACTGGTTATTCTATGTTGATTTTGTATCTTGTGACTTAGTACTAATACTAAATTTGTTTATTAATTGTAAAAGTGTTTTGGTGGCGTCTTTAGGGTTTTCTATGTATAAAATCATGTCATCTGCAAATGGGGACAATTTAATTTTTTCCTTTGCAATTTTGATGCCATTTATTTCTTACTCTTGGCTAATTGCTCTGTCTAGGGCTTCTGTTAGTGGGTTGAATGGAAGTGGTTAGCGTGGGGATCCTTGTCTTTTTCCAGGTCTTAGAGGAAAAGCATTCAGCTTTTCACCATTGAATATGATGTTAGCAGTGGGCTTGTCATATATGGACTTTATTGTGTGGAGTGTGTGGAAGTACATTCCTTCTATACTTAATTTGTTGAGAGGTTTTTTGTTTTGTTTTGTTTTTTAATAATGAAGGGATGTAAAATTTGCCGATGCTTTTTCTGCACCAGTTGAAATGATCATACAGTTTTTGTCCTTCATTCTATTGATATGATGTATCACATTGATTTGTGTATGTTGAATTATCCTTTCATCTGAGGGATAAAGCTTAATTTGCCATGACAAATTTTTTCTTTTTTTTGAGACAGAGTATTGCTCTGTCTTCGGGCGCCAGGCTGGAGTGCAGTGGCACGATCTTAGCTCACTGAAACCTCTGCCGGGTTCAAGCAATTCTCCTGCCTCAGCCTCCTGAGTATCTGGGACTACAGGCATACGCCACCATGCCCAGCTAATTTTTGTATTTTTTAGTAGAGACGGGGTTTCACCGTGTTGGCTTGGATAGTCTTGATCTCTTAACCTCGTGATCCTCCCAAAGACCTGCCTCGGCCTCCCAAAGTGCTGGGATTACAGGCATGAGCCACTGTGCCTGGCTTTTTTAAAAAAAATGTGATGTTGAATTTGGTTTGCTCGTATTTTGTTGAGGGCTTTTGTGTCAATAATCATCAGAGATATTGGCCTGTAGTTTTCTTTTTTTTTTTTTTCCAACCTGTCTTTGTCTGGTTTGAGTATCAGAATAATACTTCATATAGTGAGTGTAGAAGTATTCCCTCCTCCTGTTTTTTGCTATAGTTTGAGTAGGATTGGTATTAGTTTTTCTTTAAATGTTTGGTAGAATTCAGCAATGAAGCCATTGGGTCCCAGGCTTTTCTTTACTGGGAGACTTTTTATTGTGGCTTTGATCTTGTTAATTGTTATTGGTCTATTCAGGTTTTGGATTTATTCATGGCTTAGTCTTGGCAGGTTGTATCTAGGAATTTATCTATTCTGGATTTTCCAATTTATTGACATACAGTTGCTCTAATGATTCTTTGAATTTCTGTAGTGTTGATTGTAATGTCTGCTTTTTTATCTCTGATTTTATTTGGATCTGTCTTTTAGGTCTGGCTAATGGTTTGCCAATTTTGTTTATCTTTTCAAAACAGCTTTTTGTTTCATTGATCATTTGTATTATTTTCTTTGTTTCAGTTTCATTTACTGCTGATCTATATGATTTTTTTCTAATTTTGGGTTTGGTTTGCTCTTTAAGATGCATTTTAGGTTCTTTATTTCAGGTTTTTTATTTTTTTATGTTGGTGCTAATAGCTATAAACTTTCCTTTTAGCACAGCTTTTGGCGTATCCTATAGGTTATTTTATGCTGTGTTTTCATTATCATTTGTTTCAATAAATTTTTCAGTTTCCTTTTAGATTTCTTCATTAACCCACGGGTCATTCAGGAGCATATTGTTTAATTTGCATGTGTTGGTATTGTTTCTAAAATCCTCTTGTTATTGATTTCTAGTTTTATTCCATTCTAACCAGATAAGATGCTTGATACTATTTTTAGTTTTTTTTGAACGTTTTAAGACTTGTTTTGTGACCTAACATATTCTGTACTTGAGAATGACCCATTTGCTGAAGAAAAGGATGTGTATTCTGCAGACATTGGATGAAATGTTCTGTATCTGTTAGATCCATTTGGTCTATAGTGCAGATTAAGTCTGCCATTTTTTGTTTATTTTTCTGTCTGGAAAGCAGTCCAGTGCTGAAAGTGGGGTGTTAAAATCTCCAGCTATTTTTGTATTAGGATCTGTCTCTCTCTTTAGCTCTAACAATAATTGCTTTATATATCTGAGTGCTTCATTGTTGAGTGCATATATATTTATAATTGATATATCCTCTTGCTGAATTGACCTATTTATCATTATATGGTGACCTTCTTTGTCTCTTTTTATAGTTTTTGTCTTAAAATATATTTTGTGTGATAAAAGTATATCTATTCCTTCTCTTTTTTGGTTTCCATTTGTATGGCATGTCTTTTTTCATCCCTTAATTTTCAGTGTATGTCTGTCTTTATAGGTGAAGTGTGTTTCTTGTAGGCAGCAGATTGATGGGTCTTGTTTTTTCATCCATTCAACCAGTCTGTGTCTTTTGATTGGAAAACTTAGTCCTTTTACGTTTAATGTTGTTACTGATAAGCAAAGACTTACTCCTGCCATTTTGTTATTTATATTTTGGTTGTTTTGTGGTCCTCTCTGGTCCTCTCTTCTTTCTTTCCTTTCTTCCTATTTTTTTGTTAGTGAACATGATTTTCTCTGGTCCTGTGATTTAATTTCTACCTTTTAATTTTTTATGTATGTGTTGTATGTTTTTTCATTTGAGGTGAGGTTACAATGAGGCTTGCAGATACTATTTTTAACCCATTATTGTAACCTAATAACAACTTTACACTGTCTGCATAAACAAATAAGCAAAAAGACAACTTTAAAAAATGCTACACTTTAATCTTGTCCTCTGCTTTTTAACTTTTTATAATTTCCATTTATCGTTTTGTACTGCCTGTGTCTTGAAAAGTTGTAGTTATTATTTTTGATTGGTTCATCTTTTAGTCTTTCTACTTAAGAGTAGCTTACACACCACAGTTACAGTGTTATATTATTCTGTGTTTTTCTGGGTACTTACTGTTGTCAGTGAGTTTTGTACCTTCAGATGATTTCTTATTGCTCATTAATGCCCTTTTCTTTCTGACTGAAATACTTCCTTTAGTATTTCTTGTAGAACAGGTCTGGTGTTGATGAAATCCCTCAGATTTTGTCTGGGAAAGTCATTTCTCCTTCATGTTTAAAGCATATTTTCACTGCATATTCTATTTCCCTTCAGTACTTTTAAGTACGTCATGCCACTCTCTCTGGGCCTGTAAACTTTCCACTGAAAAGTCTGCTGCCAGACATATTGGAGCTATGTTGTAATTTGTTTCTTTTCATTTGCTGCTTTTAGGATCCTCTCTTTATCCTTGACCTTTGGGAGTTTATTAAATAACTTGAGGTAGTTTTCCTTGGGCTAAATCTCCTTGGTTTTCTAGAATCTTCTTGTACTTGGATACCTTTCTCTAGGTTTGGGAAGTTCTTTGTTCTTATCCCTTTGAATAAACTTTCTACCCCTGTCTCTTTCTCTGCCTCCTCTTTAAGGTTAATAACTCTTAGATTTGTCCTTGTGAGGGTATTTTTTAGATCCTGTAGTCATGATTCATTGTTTTGTATTATTTTGTTGTTGTTGTTTCCTCTGTATGCTTTCTTTTTCTTTTCTTTTCTTTTTTTTTTTTTTTTAG
>NW_016107318.1:4629949-4662866 GCF_001604975.1 Cebus imitator
GAGTCTTGTTCTGTTGCCCAGACTGGAGTGCAGTGGCACATTCTTGGCCCACTTCAACCTCTGCCTCCTGAGTTCAAGCAGTTCTCCTGCACAGCTTCCCAAGTTGTTGGGACTACAGGCACATGCCGTCATGCCCAGATAATTTTTGTATTTTTTAGTAGAGATGGGGTTTCACCATGTTGGCCAGGCTGGTCTCAGAGTCTTGACCTCATGATCTGCCCGCCTTGGCCTTCCAAAGTGCTGGGATTACAGGTATGAGCCACTGCCCCTGGCTGCCTCTGTGTATTTTCAAATAGCTTGTCTTAAAGCTCACTAATTCTTTCTTCTATTTTTCTGTTAACAGACTGATGCATTCTTCAGTATATCAATTGCATTTTTCAGCTGCTGAATTTCTACTTGATTTTTATTTCAATCTCTTTGTTAAATTTATCTGATAGAACTTTGAATTCTTTCTTAGTGTTAACTTGAATTTCTTTGAGTTTTCTCAAAACAGCTTGATATAGTTTGGCTGTATCCCTACCCAAGTCTCATCTTGAATTGTAATAATCCCCATGTGTCAAGGGCAGGGCCAGGTGGAGATAATTGAATCATGGGAACAGTTTCCCTGATACTGTTCTCATGGTAGTGAATAAGTCTCACAAGAGCTGATGGTTTTATAAATGGGCTTTCCCCTGCACAAGTCCTCTTGCATGCCCCCATGTAAGACGTGGCTTTGCTCCTCATTTGCCTTCAGCCATGATTGTGAGGCCTCCCCAGCCATGTGGAATTGTGAGTCAATTATACCTCTTTACTTTCTAAATTACCCAGTCTCCAGTATGTCTTTATTAGTAGTGTGAGAACAGACTCATACACAGCTATTTTGAATTCTCTGTCTGAAAGGTCACATATCTCTGTTTCTCCAGGTTAGGTCCCTGTTGCCTTATGTAGTTCATTTGGTGAGGTTGTGTTTTCCTGTATAGTCTTGTTGCTTGTAGTAGATGTTCATTAGTGTCTAAACATTAAGGAATTAGGTATTTATTGCCATCTTCTCAGTCTGGGCTTATTTGTACCTGTCCTTGGGAAGGCTCTACAGGTATTTGAAAGGACTTTAGTGTTGTGATCTAAGCTATATCTGTATTAGGGGGCACTCCAACCCCAGTAACATTGTAGTTTTTACAGACATACTATCTTGGTGTTCTTGGATAAGATCCGAAAGAATTCTCTGGATTACCAGGCAGAGATTCTTTTTCTCTTCTTTTACTTTTCTCTCAAATGGAGTCTGTTTTTCTGTGCTGATCTGCTTGGGGCTGGGCATGGAGTGACAAGCACCCCTGTGGCCACCACCACTGGGACTGGGCTTGGTTAGACTTGAAGGTAACACAGCACTGGGTCTCACCCAAGGCCTGCTATATCCACTAAAGCGAACATACAGCCTATGTTTGCTTAAGGACCTCGGGCTTTATAATCATGTAGCAACCCCAGCTAGGCTTGTGTCCTTCCCTTCAGGATGGAGAGTTCCCTGAGGCCCTGGGCAGGTCTAGAGATGCCATCCAGGAGCCAGGTACTGGAGTAAAAAACTTTAGAAATCTACCTGGTTTTCTGTTCTCTGAGCTAGCACTCAAACCACGAGACTTAATGCTTCCCACCTTTCCCTGCACTCCATAGGCAGAGGAGCCTCACCCCATGGCCACCACCTCCACAGGCCCATGGGGAGTACTGTCAGGCTACCACCAATTTTCAGTGAAGGCCCAAGGGCTTTTCAGTCAACTTGTAGTCAATGCTGCCAGGTTGGGGAGTAACATTTCAGGGTAGTGGGCTCCCTTCTGGCTCAGGGCAAGTCCAGAAATGTCATCTAAGAGCTAAGGCCTGGAACTGGGGACCCCAAGAGCACGCTTGGTGCTCTATCCCACTGTGACTGACTTGATACTTAACGTACAAGACAAAGTCCCCTTTGCTTTTTCCTCTGCTTTTCTTAAGGAGAAGGAGTTTCTCACCATAGCCATCATAGCTGGGAATGTGCTGGGTCTCACCTGAAGCCAGCACATTTCAGAGTCTCACCCAAGGCCCATGGTGTATTACCTGAGTGTCACTGCTGGTTATTCCAGGCCCATGGGCTCTTTAGTCAGCATTTGATGGATGCTACCAGGACTGGTTCCTTCCCTTCAAGGCAGTGGGGTGGGATGTTGTTCGAGAGCTGTGGTCCGGAATGGGGGCCTCGTGACCCTGTCTGGTTCCCTATCCTACTATGGTTGAGCTTATATCCAAGATGCAAAACAGAGTCCTCATTACTCTCTCTCTCTCCTTTCCTCAGTGGAAGAAAGGGGTCACAAGCTGTGTTGCCTGGGGTTAGGACAAGGGTGGCACAATCACTCCCTTAACTGCTCTTGCTAGTGTCTCAGTGGGTCACATGCGCCCATGTCTACTGGCTTCAATCCCAGCTGACCACTAGGATTGCCTAGGCAGTTGTGGCCTAGGCTGCCTTTCAAGTTTACTTAATGCTCCAGAGCGCTTTAGCCCAGGTGGCCAGGGTTGCTGGAACTGAACGATTGCCCTCTGGCTAGGTCTGGTGTGAGCGGGTGTTCGCTGCCTGATTTTGCTTTCTGCTGTGACAGGGCAGCACTGAATCTGATGTAGTCTCATGAGTGCCCTCTCCTTTTCATTAAGCATAGATTATTCTCTCCATGCCTCGTGGTCACTGCTGGGGGATGGAGAAGGGGTGGCATCTGGAATTCAAGACTGTCTTTCCTACCTTCTTCAATGCCTCTTTCAGCCACATGAAGTTAAAACCAGGTATTGTGAACATTCACCTGCTTTTTGGGTCTCATGAAGGTGCTTTTTTGGGGGGGGGGGTTGGGTGGATGGTAGATTTAGTGTTCCTTTTGGGGGCCCCTTGGTGGAGCCTTATGTTTGGCTATTTTGCTCTGCTCCTCTTTAGGATTTTTTTCAGTCAGAATCTTCTAAGTGAAAAATTTTCTCCTACACTTTGCAGTTAAAAAAAAATTGTGTTGTGTTTGGGGGGTATGTGTATAAATGGATCATGGAGCTGGCCTATAAACAATGATAAGCATTCTTTTAGAAAACTTTATCAGATACAACATAGGAAACTTTGGAATGGGCTAAATGTATTTTGCACTACAGTGGCAGAGAAAAAAGAAAAAAAGAATATGGTTAAGTGTAAACTGATACTATCAAATGCTTATTAAAATATTTTGAGGTGTGTTAAGCCTTAATTTAAACATATTTATATTCAAAAGTAAACAGACTCCCAACAAGGTTATTGATCTAGGGAATGGGTTTAGAATCTAGGGGATGCTTACGTTGCCTGTTTTCACACAGTTTACTAGAAATATTACTTCTAGTAGGTGACACTGATAATTCTTGCTTTCTTGGTTTACGAAGATTTTAGAAATCTAGCCTGCAAGTACTTTTAAAAAATTGTATTGCAGTTATATTTTATCTTTGTACCGTAATGTTTAGAGTTATTTCATTCCTTCATTTAACCTGTGAATAGCAGTTTGTTTTCTATTATTAGTAATTTCTAATGAATCTATTTCTTTTTAAGAATGATACAATGTAGTGGTTTTCAAATCTAGCTGTACATTAGAATCACTTGGGATGTTATAAAAATATATGAATGCCTAGTCCTGCCTTAGAGAATCTAATTTAATTAATCTGTGAAGCCTCAGTCATCTCTGTTACTAATTTTTTAAAAAATGCCATCTCACTACAATATCTCTAGCCGAGGCTAGAGTGTGGTGGCTAACTCATAAGTACAGACATAGCAGCCTGCAGCTTTGAATCCTGGGCTCAAGCAACCTTCCCACTTCAGCCTCCTGAGTAGCTAGGATTACAGGTGTGCACCACCATACCTAGTAATTCTTAAATTTTTTTGTAGAGATGGGTTCTCACTATGTTGCCTGAGCTAGTCTCAAAATCCAGGCATCAAGCTATCCTCCTACCTCAGCCTCCCAAAGTGCTAGGATTACAGGCATGAACTACTCTACCCAGCCTGTTTGATATTTTAATTTTGTTGTCAAAAATAAGAATTATGTTGTGAGAGTATTATGTCAGAAATGAGATCTGAGATCTGAAATATTTCTTCTTTTTTTAGGAAAAGCTCTTTGAATCAGTGGCTCATAATCTTTACATAAAATTTACCTTATGTATTTGAACTTGAGTATTAAAAAAAAATTACCTTGTCCTGTTAAAAACGTAGATCTGCATTTAGAGAGTGTTTTAGTAGATTTGGCACAGGAAATAGGTACCTGGATTTTTAACTTTGCATTTTGGGAATATTCATGCAGGTGATGTATACCACTTTGAGAAACTTGAGCCTTAAAAGCTTTTTCTTTTATTCTTAAGAGATTCCCATGACCCTACTTTTGCAGGTGGAAGAGAAATAATAATCTTCACTTTGGTTGGAAGAAAGTTACTGAGGGAAAGAAAACGTAGGTATTGTTTCTTGTGGTATGATTTCTATTGTATTAATAGTTGGGGCCAGGCATGGTGGCTCATTCCTGTAATCCTAGCACTTTAGGAGTCCAAGGTTGGGAGGATCATGTGTGCCCAGGAGTTTAAGACCAGTCTGGACAACATGGCATGACCCTGACTCTACAAAAAAATACAAAAATTACCTGGGCATGGTGGCTTGCACCTGTAGTCCCAGCTACTTGGGAGGTTGAGATGGGAAGATTGATTGAGCCCAGGAGATTGAGGCTGCAGTGAGCCATGATTGTACCCCACTGGACTCCAGCCTGGGCAACAGAGCAAGACCCTGTTTTAAAAAAAAAAAAAAAAAAAGTTGGCAGATTCTTGAAGAAGTAAGTATGTTCTGGTTTTCAGAAGTTACTGTCTTTTCACTGCTAGACATGGCAATTTTTATTTAAGTTCAGAGTCATAGGTCTGACAAATTAATTTAAAACTGCCTTGAAGATAGAATGAAAAAAATTGCAGTACCCTTTTAATCATACTAATAAATAAATCATGTAGCTGCATGTGGTGACTCATACCTGTAATCCCAGCACTTTGGGAGGCTGAGGCGGGCAGATCATGAGGTTAGGAGTTCAAGACCAGCCTGACCAACATGGTGAAACCCTGTCTCCACTAAAAATACAAAAATTAGCTGTGCGTGGTGGTGTGCTCCTGTAATCCCAGCTGCTGGGGGGGCTGAGGCAGGAGAATTGCTTAAACCCGGTAGATGGAGGTTGCAGTGAGCCAAGATCGTGCCATTGCACTCCAGTCTGGGCAACAGAGCGAGACTCCATTTCAAAAAATAACAAGTAAAAATAATGGTTGGGTCTGGGCCTACATCTGTTTTATTTAGTTTTCTTAATTATAAATGAAATTCTGATTGGTCACAGGCATTATGATTTAGGGTTCCAAGTATAGTATTTCAGAGCTAGAGTACTTACCTTTGGTCAAAGCCAGTGCTTTAGATTATAGATTCTTTAATTTTATCAGTCAACAAATATGTACTCTGTGCTGCTGTTGGTTTACTCTGAATGGGCAGACAGCTAATAATTGAGAAATAAATACGTAGAAGAATACACAAATTCTTTATTTTGTTATAGCTGCAGCTTTTCTGTATTTCCCCTTACCTATACTTGCTTCTTTACTTATCTGGCTTAGATTACCTGTTCTTAAGTGCATAGCTTTCTTGCCAACAGTTTTTCTTTCTTTCTCTCATTGCTCTTACTTTGCTCTTGTTGAAGGAAAATCACATACTTCCGCATATTGCTACAACTTTAAATGCATGGATTCCAGTTATAGTTGGGAGCCTCTCAGCTGCCCTGTACCTTCCATGTTTCTCTAACCAGCATTTTCTTTGTGTCTACTTAAAATCTTTTTCACTTTCATTAAGCTGCCATCTCCTCATTCAGTATATTAGAGCAGAACTTCCTCAGCCAACATCTTGCCACCAAACCTAATTTATCTGTATCTGTCCCCATCCTTCCTGAGAGTATATAGCCTATTGATTATGTTCTTGAGAGGCTTATGTGGATTCAAATCCACCCTTGAAACCTTAGGCAAAGTTAGTTAACCTCCTTGAAGTTTGGTTTCCTAATCTATGAAGTGGGGGTGGTAATACTTACAGAACTCCTAGAGGTTGTAAAGGGCTTGGCATGGTATCTTGTAAGTACTAAATTTTCAATGCAAAATGTTGATGATAATGTAAACAGTATTTTAAACAGAGAAATGAAGGAATCTCTCTCTTTAAGCTGAGCCTCCTGCAAGTGAGTTGGGTCCTGTCCCTTTTGGGACCTTGCTCAAGTTGGGTCCCTTTTGGGACCTTACTCTTTACTTTTCCCTGATTTTTCAAAATCAACCTTTCTACTGGCCATGTTCCTATCAGCATTGAAACATGATTAAATTTTTTCTTATTTAAAAAATCATCATACAAAAAAGTATATATCCTATATACTTTTGCAACGAATGTTCTACTTTCTTCCCTTCAAAGATGAATTTCTTGAATAACAATTCTATTTTCTGTTTTCATTTTGTTTTCCGTTTGTTTCTCTATTTCTGTTGTGTTCATCTTTCACTTACCCTTAAGCCATTGAAACCTATCTTTGACCCCCGTCACTCCACTGAAATGACTTACTAGTGATTTCCTTGTGTGAAGGACACATCTCATTGTTTTACCTTAGATTCTTCATTAGTAGTTGGTTTTGTAGGTCATACCATCCTTCTTGAAACACTTTTTCAGTTTCTGTGGTGTTCTTTTTGTCTAGACAGTCAGCATGTGCTTTATTAGGTGAAACTATGCATGAGGGGAGGAAAAAAAAAAAAGACAGCATGTTCTATAGGGCCTATCTTAAAAATCTCTCAAATTCACCCTACTTAAACTTCTTCTATATCCATCCTCACTTCCTTAATACAGTACACTTTCTCTTGGGTTATCACAACAGCTCCTTAATTGGTCTTCCTCTAGAGTCTCGTTCCATTCTAATCCATTCTTCTTCTTCTAATGTGAGTGATCTTTGTAAAATGCAAAATTATTATGATTCTTCATATTAAAACTCCTTCCTAGTTAGTTTAGCCTGAGTCCAGTCTCGGTTTTATAGAGCCCTGTGTAATTGATTCTTTTCTTCCTCTTGAGCCTCAACTCTTTCTTCATTCCAAGTCATGCCAAAGCTCGTTGTGGTCTTAAAGTCCTGTGCTTTGCCTAGAAATGTTTCTGCATAGTATCTCTTGTTTGGAACAATCCCTGGAACCGCTTCCCTTTTATTCCCTTTTCTTACCTAATTCTCGCTCTTCTGTCTGGTCTCTGTTGAACTTCTTTTAGGAAGCTACTCCTGACCATAAGAGATTTTTATTTGATGCCTTCCTATGTTATGTGCTTCTCTCTTTATAGCACTTAACACCTCATATTTTATTTAATTGTGTAATAAGCATAATTTTCTCAACTTTCTCCCTTGACTGATAATCTCTGTTAGGAAAAGTTCTTTGTCTATATGTTCACCATTATATCTCCAGTGCTTAGTATAGTACCTTAGCTTAATAGGTTAATTAATTAATGAATAATTGGTTGGCATCTTCCTGGTTCTCCAGGTACTTTGAACTAAGAAAAAAGATATTAAATATCTTTACTTTAGCCTAAGTATATTTGGCTTATTGAACCTTCTGTGTAAACCACACCAAGTGGCCAATCTTTTCTTACAGTTTTAAGCCAATTAAACAAAACAGGGAAATACACTTAGCTGTCAAACTTTTTTTTTTAAGTCTTATAGAGACATAGATATATTGTGCACGCTAATGTGGACGTAGTCTACCTTCCAAATTAAGGTAGATTCTGGGAAGAGAAACCTGGTAACCTTTGTAATAGAGGCCATTGAAAGAATGGCTATTATTTTCAGGATTGTTGATGAAACCTTCATGCAAAAGAAAATAACATCTGAAACATATTAGAAAATATACTTCTTTCTGAGTGCTAAGTATACATAGATAACACATATAACGAAGACTTTTTGGAAAGAGGCGAGTGTTTTTATGCAATTGTTTGAGGTTATCAAAACTCTGAAATTATGAAAGACATGTTTTGTTAGAACATTGTCTACTCTGATTAAGATACATTTAATTTTTTAAAAAAATCTAGTACTCTTCTTTCTCTGCCGTTGTATTCTGTTATTGGATTAGTAACTATACTAGCAGATGAATAAAAGCAGGAAGAGTTGTTAAACAGACTAGTTTTTTTACTCGTTCTATTGTATTTAAAAGTAAGGCAGGAAATTAAGGTCTCATTTAGGTTTTAGGTCATTTCTGAGTTTTAGATATGGATTATCTGTCCCTGTCTATAAAATCTGAGCTCAGTATTATAGATAAATTATATAAATTTTAAATAATTATATTATGGAAATAATTTTATGGCAGGAATCTTCCACCCATACTTTTCTGAATTTTGTTTATGTCACTTGTAAAGTGGTAATAATACCTATTTCAAAGGGTTTTTCATCAAGAATAAATATGATTACATATATATTCATAACTATTGTATATTCAATAAATATTTTTGGAATGAGAGTGTAAGGTAATAACTGTATAAAAAATAAAATTAATAGGATTATAAAAGTATGATAGTATTATAAGGTAGCAAATAGCTATTATATTTCTTTAAAAGTTTTAATTTCGGCCGGGCACGGTGGCTCAAGCCTGTAATCCCACCACTTTGGGAGGCAGAGGCGGGTGGATCACGAGGTCAAGAGATCGAGACCATCCTGGTCAACATGGTGAAACCCCGTCTCTACTAAAAATACAAAAAATTAGCTGGGCGTGGTGGCGCGTGCCTGTAATCCCAGCTACTCAAGAGGCTGAGGCAGGAGAATTGCCTGAACCAAGGAGGCGGAGGTTGCGGTGAGCTGAGATCGCACCATTGCACTCTAGCCTGGGTAACAAGAGTGAAACTCCGTCTCAAAAAAAAAAAAAAAAAGTTTTAATTTCATCTTGTGTTTAAAATTTATATAAACTGAGCCCTTACCAGATGCTCATACACCTAAATACTACTTTTACTATTTATTTATTTAAATACTCTTTAAAAAAAAACACTGTTCGCCCTAAAAAAAAACAAAACAAAATACTATTCTGTAAATACTCAAGTTGACCTAATATGATTCTGTAAAAGGACAACCATTACTAAATTGAAGGAACTGTTGCCCTTGAATTTGTCCTCCCTCCAGCTTCCTCATCAGAATGTGTTAAGAATATATAGTAGCTGTGCCAGATATAATGGTGCCTATTTAACTACTGTGTTAAAGCACTAAAATGGAAAGAGTAGAAGTGTTCTTACTTAATAGCTTGAGTTATATAACTTTAGTAAATCTAAAGATTAGATTTGTTTGACAAAGGTTTTTACAACATGGGAAATGCTTTAGCAACTATCACTGTTAAGTAGAATAGAGATAGTATCTAGAAAGGTATTTTGAATAAATCCTTCCATTGAGTCTAGATAGCAGCTGAGAATTATGTGCAGATTGGTGAGTTTCAGAACCATTGACAGGTTTGCACTATGTCTTAAATTTTAACCAGGAATAAATGGCAATAAATTTGCTAACATAAAATGTTAATTTTAAATTAATCAGATGGGATCTCTTTAAATTGTGATATTTTAACTGGTGCAATCTTAAATATGCACCTTAACTAAATACTTTCTCATTTGATATTCCAAGATAAAGCGATAGTGGCTACCAGGAAAGTTGTTAAATTTATATTTAGGGTAGATAGGCTCAAACTGCGCAGGTCCACTTATATGCAGATTTTCTCCTGCATCTGACACCGGTGAAACAGTAAGACCAACCCCTCCTCTTCCTTCTCCTCAGCATATTCAATGTGAGGATAATGAGGATGAAGACCTTTAGGATGGTACACTTCTATTTAATGAGCAATAAATATATTTTTTCTCCTCATGATTTTCTGAATAACATTTTCTGTTCTTTAGCTTACTTTATTGTAAGAATATAGTATGTATTATAGGTAACATACTAAATATCTGTTAATTGACTGTTTATGTTATATGGTAAGGCTTCTGGGTCAACGGTAGTCTTAGTAGTTAAATTTTGGGGAGTCAAAAGTTTTATGTGTATTTTAGACTGCACTGGGAGCATCTGTGCTCCTAACCCCTGTTGTTGTTCAAGGGTCAACTGTATTTATTTATTTTTAAAAATAGTCTTGTTTTAAAGCATAGTTTTATATTTACAGAAATATCTAGAACATATTACAGGGTTACTGTATACTCCGTACCCAATTTCCTCTATTATTAATATCTTACAGTAGTATGGCATGGTACATTTGTTATAATATTATTAACTCAACTTTATACATTATTGAGTTCCTTAGTTTTTACCTAATGTCCTTTTTCTGCTTCAGAATCCCATGTAGGATACTACATTGCATTTAGTTTTCATGTCTCCTAAGTCTTCTCTTGGATGGAGCAGTTTTTCAGACTTGCCTTCTTGCTGTTGATCTGAACAGTTCCGAGGGATACTAGTCAGGTGTTACAGATGCCTTTCTATTTCAATTTGTCTGATATTTTTCTCATGATTAGACTGGGGTTATTGTTTTTTGGAAAGAAAACAACAGAGGTAAAATGCCATTTCTACCACATCATACCAGGGTACACACCATCAATGTTTATTGCTATTGAAGTTGACCTTAATCACCTGGCTGAAGTAGTGTTGGTCAGGTTTCTCCACTGTTTTTATTCTTTTTTCCTCCTCTTTAAATACTGTATTCTTTGGAAGGACGTCACTATGCACAGCCCACACTGAAGGAAGGGGGAGCTGTGTTCCCTATTCTTGAGGGCAGAGTGTCTATGTAAATTATTTGGAATTCTTCAAGGGAGACTTTCTCTTTTTCCTCATGTATTTATTTACTCAATCATTTATTTATATCACTGTGGACTCACAGTTGGTTGTTTTATACTTTGGATTATAATGCGATACTGCTTTATTTATTGTTGCTCAAATTGTTCTCCTTTTGGCTACTGGGAACCTTTCTATTGGCTCCTGTGTCCCTGTGATATAACCCCATCAAGGTGATGTCTTTTTTTGTTGTTTTTTGAGCAGTTCTTACTTTTTGACACTACAGAATACTTGACACTCATTTTGTATATTTCCTGCCGTAGTTCTATAATCAGCCATCTATCCAGGGAATCCTAGTTCCCCTTATTGGAGAATGGTATTAGAAACCAAGATTGGGGTGCCAAATGTACTTATTGCTGCTGGGGTGTTGTTGCTTTTATTTAGATTTCTCAGCTGATAGAGCAAGAAAATATGTGCATATTAAGTCATGTGTATGAATATATCTATAAACTGAGCTAAACTTGAGTTCATATGACTCCCAACTGTAATCCATTACCATATGGATTATTCTAGCCTTCTTCCCTTGTTTATCTGTATATTTCCACTCCAGAAGTGGCAATGCTCGACACCTGCAAACCATTTAATTATTTAATTTCATTATATATGGACATCAGTATCAGGATTGTTCATTGTGAATTGTGAAAAACTCTGTCAATTAGAATACAGTGCTGTGTACATTTCTTCTTGCCTTTAGTCTTAAAGATGCCACTCATTTCCAGTTACTTAGGTTAGCACCTTTTCTTCCTGCCCTTCAGTGAGGTTGTTTCAGACATTTGTAATACAGTCAGAATTTTTTGTTCCTGAACTTCTAAATGACTTTTTAAAATTTTGCATACATTGAGGTTCATTCTTTGTGCTTAAAGGTTTATGAGTTTTGATAAATGCATGGCATTATATATCCAACACTGCAATGTTATATAGAATAGTTTCACCAGTCTAAAAAAACAGTTCCCTTTGCTTCATGTATGCAACATTCTTCCATCCCCATTGAACTTCTAGGAACTGCTGATGTTTTTATTGTCTCTGTAGTTTTGCCTTTTATGTATGTATTGTATATAATGTGAATCCTATAGCATATATAGCCTTTTAGATGGAAGAAATTTGGTTTTTTAAATGTTCTTTCCCAATACCCTTAGAAACTTTGATTTAGAATAACTTTGAAAGTCTAATCCAAATTTCCATACCACCTCTGTGCAGCATCCTTTGTTGGTTGGTCATTCAATATCTGTTTGAATTTATCTAGTTCTAAGGAATTCACTACTGTATGAAATAGTGCATGCCATTGTTTGTTTTAATATGACAGAAATTCTTTACTTGGTATTAAGCCTCAGATTCCTCCCCAGAACTTCTACTAAGTGATTTGGGTTTGACTGTGGGATGGATTGAAATAGATCTGTTCTCTTTTCTGTGTAGAAAGTATTTTATCTTGAAGGCAGCTTCAGTATACCCTCTGAAAAGCAGAAAACTTAAAGAAGAGGGTATACTGAAAAGCTTTTACCGTACTCTTCTGCTTTTCAGTATAAACTCTTTTAAGTTTTCTGCTTTTCAGAACCCTAGTTGGTTAACAACTTCAGTGCTAAATATGATGCTCAGAGTGTAATTTTATCCATCAGCTGTGTAACTTTCTATGAAGTTTCCATTGCCATTTTCGTCTTTCTCAAGTTTATCTTATACATTGTACTCAGATTAGCCTTCCAAATGCAAATGTTTGCTTGTATCATCATTGTTTAAAACTTGCATTTATTTCCTATTGCATTAGAATGGTGTGCTTTACAATAATTTGTGAAGTACATGCTTCACGATAATCTATGTAGTTTTTAAAAATATATAGATGCTCTACTTCCTGGGGATTGTGGAATTGGAAAGAGATTTTTAGAGACTCCTATTTTGTAGAAGAGGAAACTAAGAGCCTGATAGGATAATATTTGATATCCTGTCTAGAATGTCTTAACATCTTTTTGCCTTTCCTTTTGAAATCCCCATATTTTTCAGGATTTAACTTGCTTTTTACTTCTTATATGATGCATTGTTTGTATCTCCCAGAAATGATCATTTTGTTTATAACATGCTTATGCATTCATCATGGCTAGTCAAATTTTGCGTATGTGTATTTCTCTAGAGTACATTAATCATTATAATTCTGGCAAATTCTAGGAATTGACTAAGAATTTTATAAGCTTTCTTATTTTTCAATGTTTAAATAAACAAGTACAGTTCACATGGGCATATCTTCTTCCCTAAATTGTAATGATCTTGAAGGTAGTATTGCATGTTGGTTATATGTACATCCTTTAGAATGGTTGATGTATCAGGACAATAATGAGTATGGTTGGTAAGCATTTGAATGGTGATCTTTAAGAGGAAAGCCATTTTTCTACATCTTTAATACTGTCCCATGCAAGATACACATTCAAGTTCAAGATAATATTACATGCTTTTTGAGCAGCCACTTTATACTTTACCTCATAGTAAGCTAATGATCCAGCTGAGAGGACCACAATTTTTTTTTTTTTTTTTTTTTCACTTGTCAAGGCAAGTTCATGCCATCCTATACTTAACTGGTTGTTTTGTGATTCAATGCCATATTTTTTGTTTATGTAGTTAAATGTTATCTTGTTGTTAGACTGGTATTCTAGCTTGCCTGTTGTTCCTTAATCCTGTTTTTTTTAATCTACAGTATTTGCTGTCCTTCTTAGCTTCCTGTTCATAAATTTGGCAAGTTTGTCTTTTATGTGTTCATCTAAATGTTAAGTGTTGAAAAGAATTGAGGCATGTATGTTCCTTTAGCATACTTAAAGAACTCCCAAGATGTCATAAACAGAATATTAAAACAATGTTCTAAATATAGTCTAGAACTATATTTGAACTGTCATCACTGAAAAGTCATCCATCTGTATAACTACTCAGCTCTTATTTTCTTTTGTAGTTTCTGTTTTCATTTTTATGAGCACTTTCTATGTTTCTTGAACCTATACTATGCTATGGGACAGTACTAAAGATACTGTCGGGCTGGGCTGGGCATGGGGGCTCACACCTGTAATTCCAGCACTTTGGGAGGCAGTGGCGGGTAGACCATGAGGTCAGGAGATCAAGACCATCCTGGCCAACATAGTGAAACCCCGTTTCTACTAAAATATAAAAAATTAGCTGAGCATGGTGGTGCGTGCCTGTAGTCCCAGCTACTCAGGAGGCTGAGGCAGGAGAATTGCTTGAACCTGGGATACCAAGGTTGCAGTGAGCTGAGACCATGCCATTGCACTCCAGTCTTGTGACAGAGCAAGACTCCATCTCAAAAAAAGAGAAAAAGATATAGAAAAAAGGCTTTCCTCTTAAAGATCATACAATATAATAAGACATTCATTTTAAGAACTAAAGGGATGGGGTACCTAAAAATTTTCACCTTCCGGAAGTACACTATTTAGTGACCTAGGGAACAGCCAGTCCCTTCATAAACCAGCTATGTTTCTGACAATTTTCTTTTGGAAGTGACTTTTGTGAGAGAAATGTTCTTAATAAGCCTCATGAGTAGACACTATGAAGTAGGGGAAACTTATCACATAGGTCTTTTAAAATATATTCCTCTTTGAGGGCAGTAACTTTGCATGCTTCTAGCTGTGGGCAGAGCTGATAAGCCCAGGTGTCAAATATGATTCTGTATGAAGAAAGCAGAGACTTAATGCTGTATTTATATGTACAACATAGAATCCATTTACAACTCAAAGAATATATAGTAATGAGTGACCGGAGTGGTACAAGTATCTTAGGATTCTTGAATATTTTGCTTAGAAAAAAGCTTTTGCAATTATCTGTCTTAAAGCCAAAGAAGCAAGATTCAAGGTTTAATGACTTGAATAAAGTTTCATGGTAGACCTGGTACTTGAACTAGATGAATCTTAAATGTTCTAAAAGAGTACAGGCGATCTCTTTGTAGCATTTTTTCCCTAGAAATTTTCCCTTTTAAAAAATTGTGCAGTATCTTATGTATATATGACTAATGAAATTTTTATGCAGAGGTATAGAGTAATTATGAAATCAAATAGCCTGTAATTGTTTAACCACTATTCAGGTTAAGAAATAAAATACTGATAGCACTTCACAAGTCTCCTAGGAATAGTTCTTCAGTTATACCTTGACCCTTTCATCTTCCCAGTAGTAAATATGATCTTACTTTTGAGAAAATAATTCTTTGCTGTTTTAAAAGTTTTTAACCACCTATATGTATATCCTTTAACAATAAAGTTTAGTTTTTCATGCTTTTGAACCATACTGTATCTGTTTGTAATACATTATGTGTGTGATATTTATATGTGTTGATATAAATGTCCATTTTCATTGCTATATTAAGCATTCTTATTAGATGGAATTTGGGGTTTATTAATAAGGCTGCTATGAACATATGTCTTATATTGTGTATATTCAAGAGTTTCTTGAGGTTGTACCTAGGTATGGAATGTCTGGATCTTAAGGTATGTACATCTTCAACTTTACTAATTAATTCCAGACTGAGATATTCTAGTCTGCTCTGAGAGAGCTGTTTGCTTCCTGTTCACCCCTATTCCTAAGGTATAACCCTTTAGGATCCTAGCCCAAAGCCTGGGCTGGTTTCAAAGTCCTCCTTTGATAGGCCCTAGACTGCAACTCTGATTTTCTACTGTTTTAAGCTGTCAAAAGCACTGCTTAGCCTCTCAGTCCTCTCTTTTGGATCAATAAATTGCTCCAGGCAAAAGCGTCCCAAAAACATATTTTGTCTTCCTGGTTTCCATCTTCTTATGGGCCTTTACCTCGTAATAACACACAGTTTTGTTAGTTCTTTGATGCTTTTAAGAAATTTAAAATATTTTTTCCAGCTTTCTATTGGTTGTCTTCAGGGCGAAGAGTGTTCTGAATTTGCCTCGTCTGTGTTTTCCAAAAGCGAAAATTTTAACCTACTGAGCTTTTAATTATTATATTTTAAAATATTTTATCTGCTTCCTTTACAAAGCTACGTGCTCAATTTTTGTAGTTTCCCATACCTTATAAATATTTTTGAGCTCATCTTTTACTCTTGTTCCTTGTGTCTTGGTTCCTTATATGCTTGATAATTTTTTAATGTGAGCAGGCAAGCCGCGGTGGCTCAAGCCTGCAATCCCAACACTTTGGGAGGCCAAGGTGGGCAAATCACTTAAGGTCAGGAGTTTGAAATCAGCCTGACCTACATGGTGAAACCCTGTGTCTACTGAAAATACAAAGAGTAGCCAGGTATCATGGTGTGCACCTGTAGTCCCAGCTACTTGGAGGTTGACGCAGGAGAATCACTTGAACCCGGGAGGCAGAGGTCATAGTGAGCTGAGATTGCACCACTGTGTTTCAGCCTGGGTGACAGAGCGAAACTCCGTCTCCAAAAAAAAAAAAAAAAAACAGATTAATGTGAGCTATTCGCTTGCTTTGGAAAATTACTTATGGATTATCTTTGAGACCCAGGATGAAAATGTATTTCTCTACAGAGGATTGCATTTGCTTCTGTGGGTAACTTGATTCAGGGTTGGAGGTGGGAGGAAGTTGTGTCCCAGTACTGGGCCATTGACTTAAATTGTAGTCATGGGTTGGGGTTTTGGGGACACCCAGGTAATATAATTTGGGGTAATTAATATGTGTTCTCTCCTCAGTCCCAAGATAACTCTCCTGGGGGGTGAAAGCGAGGGATAGGGTCCCAGCTTAATGGGGAGAGACTTTCCTATTAGACTGTCTATGTTGGTTGCTTTGTCTTATGTTCCTTGGCCAAGTGAAGTCCAGAAACTTGAACTCAAGCTTGCATGGTTCAGTACCTGCCCTCAAACCAAAAGCAATTTTAGTTCTCCTTTTGCCCCTGTCAGTTTATTCTTCACTTAGATTTTGGCCTGTTAATAAAGCCTTAGTATCTTGCTGATTTGTCCATATGTTTAAAATAAACAAGTACTTGGTTTTTTGTTGTTGTTCATTTTGAATTCAGGGTTTTAGTTCTTTTCAATACAGAGTTGATCTTTATATACCTGGAAGATATATAATATGGGTGCAGCAGTATTAATTTATGTCTTAACATGGAATATCATAAAAGGCTTTTGATTACCATTGACTTCTGGAATTTCATTGAAAGTGAGCGGCCTGCTCCTGTGGCTTATGCCTTGTAATCCCAGCACTTTGGGAGGCTAAGCTGGGAGGATCCCTTGAGGCCAGGTGTTCAAGACCAACGTGGGCCACATAACAAGAGCCTGTCTCTACAAAAATGAACTTAAAATTAGCCAGTTGTGGTGCCTCACACCTGTAGTCCCAGCTACTTGGGAGGCTGAGGTGGGAGGATCACTTGAGCCCTGGAGTTTGAGGCTGCAGTGAGCTGTGATTGTGTACCAGCCTGCACAACAGAGTGAGACACCATCTCTAATGAAAGAAAAGAAGGAAGAGGGAGAAGGAGGGAGGGAAGAAGGGAGGGGAAAAAAAAAAGTGAGGGATTATTTGTGAGTTACTTAATTTGCCCTTCCTGTAAACCCTTTGAGCCCTTCATTAAGAAAAAGAAAGCATCTTCTTATACAGGTCTTACTTCACCAAATAATTTTTAAAATCTTGTGCACTGCATGCATGCAGTTATTGTTATGTCACCTTTTGTCCTCTGGTTGTTTTTGTGTTTAATGAAGCTCAGTGTTCATAGGGTAATCAAGCTGCTCTTTTTGAGTAGCAAAGTATAATGAAGACTTTCCTTTCCTTGGTTTTTATATAGGAAAAGTATAAAACTCAGAAGAACTTAGAAAAACAGTAATATAAGAATCTGTATAACCTTCACCTAAATTCACCAGTTGTTAACAACTCTTAACATTTTCTAACGTATGTTCTCTCCGTTTACCCTTATCCTTGTTCCCATCTGGTACAATGTACTTTTAAAATTGCTGAGTCATTTAAAAGTAGGTTGTAGACTTAGCACTCTTATACTTCCGCAAATATCTCCTTAAAAGAAGGGCATTTCCTTGTATAACTTTAAATACTATTATACTCCAGCAATTTAACATTGGTACAATAAAATTATATACTCCACAATCTGTATTTAAATTTTTCCATTTATCCACAAAAATGTCCTTTATAGCTGTTTAACCCCTGGGGGATTCTAGTCCAAGATTATGCATTACATTTGCTTGTTGCATCCCTGTGTCATTTAATCTAGAGCATGGCTTGGCAAACTTTTTTAAAGGACCAGATAGTAAGTATTTTAGGTTTCGTGGATAATGTAGTTCTATTGCAACTCCTCTACTTTGTCATTGTAGCTAGAAAGCAGCCATAGAAATTATGTAAACAAATGAGTGTGGCTATGTTCCAATAAACCTTTAGTTAGACTCCTGGTCTAAAATAGCTCTCCCTCTTTTTTTTTTTTTTGAAACAAAGTCTTGCTGGAGTGCAATGGTAAGATCTCAGCTGACAACAACTTCCACCCCCCGGTTCAAGCAGTTCTCCTGCCTCAGCCTTCCAAGTAGTTGAGATTACAGGCATGCACCACCATGCCCGGATAATTTTTGTATTTTTAGTAGAGACAGGATTTCACCATGTTGGCCAGACTGGTCCCGAACTCTTGATCTCTGGTGATCCACCCACCTTGACCTCCCAAAGTGCTGAGATTACAGGCATAAGCCACTGCTCCCGGCCCTCTTTTTTGTTTTTAACGACACAATTTAATGACATTTTGAGGAATCAGGCTGATATTTTGGCAGAATGTCCTTGATATGGATTTTTTTAAAAAGTTTCTCCATTCCTGCCTATAATCCCAGCAGTTTGGGAGGCAGAGGTGGGTAGATCACAAGGTCAGGAGTTCAAGACCGCCTGATCAAGATGCTGAAGTCTCATCTCTATTAAAAATTAGCTGGGCATGGTGGCAGGCACCTGTAATCCCAGCTACTCGGGAGGCTGAGGCAAGGAATCACTTGAACCCTGGAGGTGGCGGTTGCAGTAAGCCAAGATCACGCCACTGCACTCCAGCCTGGGTGACAGAGAGAGACTCTGCCTCCAAAAAAAAAAAAGTTTCTCTATTAGTTTTTAAAGATTGCAGATGTCCGTGGAATCTTAAGGGTTATTACCACAGTAGAAATGGGAATCTAGTTTTTAAAAAAAGATACAGTTGAATATAAAATTTTTCTTTCTGTTTCCATCTGCCTGTGCCTCCTTCCTGCACTCCTTCCCTCCATTCCTCCCTGATTATAGTGTATGTAATATTACTGCCTAGCTATTGGACAACAAAATTAACTTATAGGTCAAGCACAGTGGCTCATGCCTATAATCCTAGCCCTTGGGGAGGCTGAGGATGGAGGAGTGCTTGAAGCCAGGAGTTTGAGACCAGCCTGGGCAACAAAGTGAGATCCTGTCCCTATAAAAAACCAAACCAAACCAAACCCCAGAAAACAAAATTAGCTGGGAATGGTGGCATACTGTGGCCCTAGCTACTTGGGAGGCTGAGGTGAGAAGATCACTTGAGCCCAGGAGTTTGAGGCTGCAGTGAGCTATGATTGCACCACTGCCCTTCAACCTAGGTGACAGAGTGAGACTCCATCTAATACATACATACATACATACATATGTACATAATCAACTTCCAGATTTCTAATTCTTTGATGTTCTCTTCAGATGTCAGGATTTTTACCTATATACTCTTTCACAGAAATGTTTTTATATTCATAAATGTGAATAAAGAATTCAAGAGGACTTGAATACTGAAAGGTAGTAAAAATAACTTAGGGACTTGAAAAGGCATTTACAGTTGGGCTGAATATATAAAGCTAAAATGTCTTTATGTTGGAGAAGTAAAAGTAAAAACGGTTCTGGTTGGGTGTGGTGGCTCACGCCTGTAATCTCACCACTTTGGGAGGCTAAGGTGGGAGGATAGCTTGAGCCCAGGAGTTTGAGACCAGCCTGGGCAACACAGTGAGATCCCTTCTCTACAAAAAAATTTAAAAATTAGCTGGGCATGGTGATGCACACCTGTCCCAGCTACTTGGGTGTCTGAAGTGAGAGGATTGCTTGAGCTTGAGAGGTAGAGGCTGCCATGAGCCATGATCTGCCACTGCCCACCTGCCAGGGTAACACAGTGACTCCTTGTCTCAAAAGGTGAGAACAAGAAAACCCTAACTCTTTGACAAAAGTAAGTTCACCGTTGTTAGCATTGTGTGGGATTTAAATTTAGACATAAATAATTTTAATAGATTGAATGCAAAGCTACCCTTATGGAAAAAGTATAACTATGATTAAAATTGTATCCATGCAAAACTATGTGTGGTTTTTTGTTTTGTTTTGTTTTTTAGTTATTCCATTCTCTTTCTTGGTTCAGTGAGTAGCACAAGTAAAAGTAGCATGGTTTACTGGAATTAAAGAATTTCAGGTTTTTAGTGCTTGAATTTCTTTTAAATAACTGAACATCTATGGTGATTGGGTGCTATCCTACCATTTTTCATTTTGACTGAGTCAACGTTTTTCTTCATATTGTGTCTTTATCATAAATTTGCTCCTGGTTTGACCCTTGGTGCTCTATAAAACGAGTCTATTTCTTTTCATGCATATTTGTTAAAGAGGGAAATGATATTGTAGTGGAGGTTTTCATTTCTTGGCTAAATATTCTCAGAGTCTTTCCTCACATTGCAGCTGTACCATAAATAGCTGGTCCGATCTTGGCAAGTTACTAAATCTGTGCTTGGTTTCCTTATCTTTAAAATAAGAATATTGGTACGTGGCTCAAATTTATTGTGAGGATTGAGTTATTACATTTAAAATACAACATTTTGTCTGGCATGTAGTACACATTCAGTAAATGTTAGACACTACAGTTGACCCTTGAACAAAATAGGGGTTGGGAATAGACCTCCTGCATAGCTGAAAATCCACATATAACTTTTGACTCCCCTAAAACCTTCTAATAGCCTACTGTTGACCCAGAAGCTTTACCATATAACATAAACAGTTGATTAACACAGATGTTGCCTATTACATGTATTTTATACTGTATTCTTGCAACAAAGTAAGCTAGAAAATAGAAAATGTTAGTAAGAAAATCATAATGAAGAGAAAATATATTTACTGTTCATTAAGTGAAAGTGGACCAACCTAAAAGTCTTCACCCTCTTTGTCCTCACAATGAGTAGGCTTGAGGGAGTTCAAACTGTGTTGTGTTGTTCAAGGAACAGCTGTATTGTTATTTCATCTTACATTGTTTCTCATCCATCTCCTCTATTCATGAACCTGTTTGTCTTTCTCAAAGCATAGCTGAATGCAGTGGCAGCTGTGATCTGATCAGCCTAGAAGGAGTAGTACAGTCATTTCTTCCCCCATTAATATGGGTCAAAGTTGGAATTAATTTTTAAACATTCATTGTGGAGAATTTGAAACATACAAAAAAGTAGACAGGCTAGTATGATGGACCCTCATGTACCCATCCATCATCCCCAGCAACACAACCAATCCAGCCCTATTTGTACTTCATTCAGTTCCTCCATGATATAATTGTAGCTCCTCTATTATACCTAGACTTCATGCCTGATTTATCTTGATAATTCCTAAAGCTTTTAGGATAGTGCCTTGTTTTCTTAGTAGATAATTGTTGAATTAATGAAAAATGAATCTCACCTTGGGTTCATGCCTGGATCAGCTTCTATAGTTTCTATAGTTTGCTTGCGTAGGTGGATGAGCAGGATTGAAAATAGATTCATCTGTATTTACTAGATGTCATTCCAGTTTTATTTAAATAATTTCTTCCATATCTGCTCACCGATATATATATATGGGAATGTTACTGGTGCAGTCTCTGAGTATGCTAGGAAATAATTCCAATTATCTGGGATAAAAGACTTGAATTTACTGTTTTCTTAGAGTCTTTATTATTTTGAGCTTGAAGACTTTACCAGTGTTTATCATAGGACTTCCGGTCTAACAATCATTTTGTCTTAACTGGATGGAAGCAGAACTGAAGAACTATACTTTATTTGCCGTCTTTGTTGGAATTATTTTTTAAGTCAGATTTGTTATGGAATAATTTATATACTGTAAAATTGTTGTAATTTGTTGGCTTCAAATTAGAGATCTTTCTTCCCAGTGTCCGTTTGCTCCAAACACAATAAAAAGACAGCTGCCATTGTAACTGACTGTAGCACTTTTTTCCAGCTTGTTTTTTTATAACTCTATTTTTACTTGTGCCTTCTTAGTTGTTACTGTGCCTATAGCATTTACTGAAGTTTTAATAAATTCATGGTTGTTTTTAAAGTGATACTGAAGTGTGTTACTCCTGCTTAAAACAGGGATAGAGACAATATAATAAGCCTTTGGTTGTGTTCAGCTAGTGGGATAGGAATTCTGAAGGTGAAGTATGACAGTTAAGAGTTATATAGAGAGGATAGCTTCTAGCACTCAGATCACTACCATCACCCTAAAATTGAGTCTCTGTGAGCCTGCTTAGTAGAAACAGCCAGCTGAGACAGGATTTGTACACTCCATACACTTCAAAGCAAAAGGAGGCTTAGTGAAAATGAGTTTAGACTTACCCTCTAATTTATCCAATAGTGACTTAGTACAGCCCTGCTTTTCCCACTCATAGTTCTAGTTTTAAATGAAATATCTTTAGCTGGAGAGGAGTCTTACCTTTCAGTGTTAGCAGTTTTACCTTAAATATTAAAAATATCTTCGAGGAGTAGTTGACAAGGACTTGAAAACAAGAATAAGATTTGTGTTACAGAGGAGGCTGAGAAAAGTGTTCTGATAGAGAACATCATGTGACCATGACACCATGGCCTGTGAACCTCAAAATTGCAGTATTTCACCTTTGATACTTCTGCTAGTTTGCTTACTTCTGAACTTAAAAGATTCAGAGAATATCTATTCACTTATTCATTCAGAAAATATTTATTGAGTATCTGTATGCTGGGGGGTGTGTTGCCCACTGGCTAAACAAAACAATGAACAAAACAGATGAACTTGCCATTATATAGTTTATGGTCTAGTAGGAAACAAAATGAAAGTTATTCGAAGCCATAAAGAAAAATTGTGCTTTGCTTATATTTCAAGGACTTCACCACTTATTTTTAAGTGAACTTGGAGTGACTTTTTTTTTAGTTGTTTTGCAAAATGTATTTGAGCATTCAGAGCTTTGAGTTTAACGTGTTTTTCTATGTGTATTGATAATGTGAAATTAAACAGAGAGGCAGGACAATTTAAACAGGGAGAATATTAATTAGAATAGATGTACTATAGTGAGATTTCAGGATAATGACATGTAATATATGTGTGGGTAAAACTATGTGTTAGCTGTGCCAAATGGACCTTTGCAAACAGGAAAGTAAAAATATCTTTATGGCCTTTCTTCTCTTTAAATGATTAATACTTAAGAATTGAACATTTGTCTTTATCTTTCATGCAGAAGAAAAACCAGATTTGTTGATGGAAAAGTAAATCTTTAGGAGGGAGGGTATAATAGAGCAAATGGAAACCATGAGACTAAGGTCACATTGGAATTATGTGACTGTGTCATGTGTCTCTGGGCGAGAAAACATGCCTCAAATTCCTTTTTCCAACATAGTACAACAAAGTGGCTGAATTTAGTGATCCCTCCTAATGTTAAGATTTTATCATTGTAATTTTTTTTTATCTAGCAGTTTCTTAATGACTTAGATTGTTGGAAAGTCAAAATGCTTTTTTTGTTGTTGTACTTGTTCAGGTTCAAGAATTAAAAACTTAAGATGGGGGAAGAAGGCTTGGCTTTCTCTAACTGTTATTTTCTGTAGGTACTTCGTAACTCAGGAAGACCTCATTTATTCCCAGTAATATGTTTTACTAAACTCTTTCAGGTAACTCTTAAAAGACTGTGTGACTTAATAGTAGATCATGGCTTGAACTCAGTTTTTATTTCTTGTTGTTACTAGAAATTTTTTGTGAGATATTTTTCTTTGTCTCTGTAGTTATCAGAGACTATTACAGACGATTGCTGTACTCGAGGCTCAGCGTTCTCAAGCAGTCCAAGACCTTGAAAGTTTAGGCAGACACCAGAGAGAAGCACTAAAAAATCCCATTGGATTTGTGGAAAAACTCCAGAAGAAGGTATACATTGAACACTTTTTAAGATTTACTAAAATCTGTGCGGGAATAGCTTAAGAGAATTTGGTTTATTCTTTTTTATGGGTATATGTTTTTTAAAATGTTTAAGTTTTTTCTTCTATAATTAGCCACACAGCTTAAGGGAAGATACCAACTTCTTCCACCTCCACCAGGCATGCAGTAAAATATATCCAAATGAAAATAGCTGGAAGCTTTTATTGGATGTTTGTATGGGAACTTGTACAATTCCTTAGCCATATTTTTCTAGCTTTTCCTGTTACTTTCCCCTTCTTTGAGTATTTTTCCTCCTGTGTTTCAGGACTTCAGGATTAGTAAGCTAAAAGA
This sequence comes from Cebus imitator, assembly GCF_001604975.1. NCBI lineage: Eukaryota > Metazoa > Chordata > Mammalia > Primates > Cebidae > Cebus > Cebus imitator. The sequence goes on from NW_016107318.1 coordinate 4,654,189, forward strand.
AAAAAATACTTCAGAATTAACTACTTTTGTTCCATTTGCACACTAGTACTTTTGTACATATTGAGAGAAAAAGCAATAGTGATAAAAACAACATCAATTTTAAATGTCTTTAGAGTTACGATAGCCAAGTCTATGAGGAAGAAATATAAATTTTGCTTAATTTAAAAATGCCATTTTTAAATGTGAAAATTTTCCATAATTTTGTTTTTCTTAAAAGTTTCATGTTTAACATTTAACTACTGAAAAGCGATACAGGTTTTTATAGTGAGTTTCTTGGTGCGTAAATATGGAGATGATCTTGATGTGCATTTGTGCTGTAATAGGGACCCACTAATTGTTCATTAGATTTGAGGCATGTGTTATTAATCAGCATTCTGTGAAAAGATTAAAACTGAAAAATGATGAAAAAGAATCCTCTTCTTAAAAAAGAAGTTATCTTGTATAACAACTCTAGTATCTTTGTGAGTTACCTGTTTTTAGTGAGTTACAAAAGTAGTCTATCAGGTGTTAGGAGAGCAGTTCTTGGGACTTTATTTTACTAGATGTGTTAACTTATTATTTGAATTTTTCTAGCTATATTATTTAGTTGGTAAACATGTCTCTCTTCATGCATTTAGAAAACATTGAATATTATAATAGATGTAGAGTCTATATGTTGATTTGTTAAAACTTCTAAGGTTTTTAGAATTTTGGTATACCTCCTGTGTTAAAATGAGGCCCCTTTAAGTGTTTATTGATTCTGCATTGCTGTTACTAAATAATTTGCTGGTACAAAAGATATAAGACTTATAATGGTTATTTACAGTCAATTCAACTAAAGCAGATGGTGTTAGTAAAGTAAATACTAATGAAAAATTTATTAACCTTAATCTCATTTCATTTACTTTCCCGAGTAGGCAAAAAGATGCAGTTAGGCATATTTACTGGATTTGTATGCAGTTGATTATTTGCTGATTCTTCATTTTCAGGTTTAGTCTAGAACGGACTTTCTTTTCCTTTTTTTTTTTTTTCTTTTTCTTTTTGTTTTTGAGATGGAGTCTCACTCAGTGACCCAAGCTGGAGTGCAGTGGTCTGATCTTTGCTCACTGCAACCTCTGCCCCCTGTGTTCAAGCGATTCTTCTGCCTCAGCCTCCTGAGTATCTGGGACTGCAAGTGCACTGCACCATGCCTGGCTGATTTTTGTGTTTTTAGTAGAGACGAGGTTTCACCATGTTGGCCAGGTTGGTCTGGAACTTGTGACTTCAGGTGATCTGCACGCCTCAGACTACCAAAGTGCCGAGATTACAGGCGTGAGCCACTGTGCCTGGCCTAGAATGGAATTTCTTTTCACTTTATTTCAGAAATAAAGATGTAATGTTGACCATCTTTAGAGCTTTTTACAAAAATACACAAATATATTAAAGCCACATAATTTATTAACCATGAAGTTATCAGTGTCTGGGAATATTTTTTAAAGAAAAAAATTACCATGAAAGTCCTGTGTTCTTTGGAAAATATTTTTTCTACTAGATTTAATTTAAAAGGTTGATTCTTCTATTTTTCTGTGTTTGCTCATGCAAACTCAGCTTGCCTATTTTATTTAGGTTTGTCATATTAGTTATGTTGTTGACATGTAATATGTTTGTTTTAGTGGACATATAAAAAATTCCTCCTAGTTCACATTAATGAAACTGGTGATATATCTTGGTATTTGGAATGCAGAGAACAATTATGGCTCATTAGTTTTATTTAATATTACTATCATTATTTTAAAAGACACTTCCCTCCATCTAGAAGCAGTACTTATATTTTGCCAAATTCATTTCTTCTTCACTTACTGTTTTTAGCATTTAATATTTAGACTGTATTAATTAACTTTGTTGTCTATTGGATTTAAATATGAATAGAAATACTCCATTGATTATTTGGATTTGGAGTCATCTGGAAATTTGACTGTGGTCGATTATTTCTTCAATTAAATTTAGACTTTTACTTTATTTTATCTCCTCTGTCCCCAGGCTGACATAGGACTTCCATATCCACAGAGAGTTGTTCAATTGCCCGAGATTGTATGGGACCAATATACCCATAGCCTTGGGAACTTTGAAAGAGAATTTAAAAATCGTAAAAGACATACTAGAAGAGTTAAGCTAGTTTTTGATAAAGGTAAGAAATCATATGATAAGAATTTAAGTAGAGAAATATCTGGCAGTGTTTTGCTTTAACGGTTCTGTATGTGGTCTTATTTTTCAGTAGGTTTACCCGCTAGACCAAAAAGTCCTTTAGATCCTAAGAAGGATGGAGAGTCCCTTTCATATTCTATGTTGCCTTTGAGTGATGGTCCAGAAGGCTCAAGCAGTCGTCCTCAGGTAAGCAGTATGAAATATTAGAGTAGGAAAATTTGAATTTTAGGCAAACATTTTAACATTTTGCTGGTTTGTATTCTTAGAATTAAAAAGTCTTTCACTGGAAGATAAAGGGGACATGAACTTTGAAATTAAGAGAAACTTAAGGTTGGCATCTTAAGTTACTAGCTGTGAACCTTCAGACATCATTTGTGTTGAAGTCTCTAAGCTGCAGTTTCCTCTTTTATAAAATGTATGTTGTAGGGTTGTTGTGAGGGTTCAGTAGGTAGTACATGCAATGTGCCTAGTACAGTATCCAACACATAGTATTTACTCTAAACATAGTAGCTCCTTTGTGTATAGTGACATGTGAACAGGATTTGAGTCCTGGCCTTGCCACTCTTAGTTAGATGAACCTCAGTAGACATGTTACTTTTCAATTCTGAACCCACATTTCCTTTTCCTTTAAAAAAAAAAAAGTGAAATTGCAGTACTATCATGTATTCCACAGGATTGCTGAAGGTATGAAACCAAATGAAATAAAATAATGTGAAGACATTTTGTAAATAGTAAACAAACAAACAAACAAACATATACATTAAAAAAATAAATATACTCAAATATTTTAAAGTTAATTTAAAAATCTCACAGTTTGTGTGTTATTTGGCTATATCAAAGGATAGACTTTGTTATTTTCTCTCTGATAAAAGCCTTGTCTTATGTGCAGATGATAAGAGGACGCCTGTGTGATGATACCAAACCTGAAACATTTAACCAATTGTGGACTGTTGAAGAACAGGTAGTAGATATTTCAAAATCATGTAGGCTTAAAAAAAAAGTAAACAGTTAACATTAGAGTCAGTATTATGAGGCCGGGTGCAGTGGCTCACACCTGTAATCTCAGCACTTTGGGAAGCTGATGTGGGCAGATCACTTGAAGTCAAGAGTTCAAGACCAAGCTGGCCAACATGGTGAAACCCGTCTCTGCTAAAAATACAAAAATTAGCCAGGGGTGGTGGTATGTACCTGTATGATCCCAGCTACTCAGGAGGCTGAGGCAGGAGAATTGCTTGAACCTAGGAGGTAGAGGTTGCATTGAGCCAGGATCATGCCACTGCATTCCAACCAGGGCAACAGAGTGAGACTCCATCTCACAATGAAGAGTCCATATTATGAATTAGGTGTATGTTGTTGTATGTGATCCCTCTTAACCATGAGTTTTAAATATTTAGGCCTATTTTTGTATACCCCTTTGTGTACTTCAAGAATTTTGGATTTTGAGAATGTGTAAACTATTGTTTGGGGATAATTTTAAAAGAAGGAACCTGGGTTTTCAGAAGGCAGTAGAAATGGATGGAATAAAATAGATGTTTTGTAATGTAGCTTTGGGAGAGAGAAAAACCTGGGGCCAGTAAAGCTGAGCTTTAAGTGCATTCTTATTTTTGTTGTCGAGGAGAGAGGAGGAAGCCAAGTCAGTTCTGGCATACAGCTAGCATTGTCTTTTGGCTAATGGCAAGGGTTGTTTGTGGGTGAAGTTTGAGGCACATCTCGGTCTCATATGGGTATTAACCCCACAGCTATACATTTAGCAGTTTATAAAAAGCTTTGAGATATCTTTATTTATTTAAAGCATCCAGATTTTTCTGCATCTTTAGGACTATGAGAAGATAAGGAGACAGGAAAGAATATTAAAATCAAATATTTGAATTTGGGAAAAGAAGGAAAAGCCTCTTTTAATAGTCCAAATTTAATTGAATTTACACGTTTTTGTCAAAACTGTACGGGAAAGCCTGACGTATTCTAGTAAGAAAATATGGTCAGTGGAAATCACTAAAATGTGTAATCTACCAATTTGTTTACTTATTTTTTTTTCCTTGTGTAGTCTTTTTACTTATGTGAATAGAAAACTTTTGTAAGCTCCTTCATAAGTTTATTCTCTAATTTCATTGTTCCCTGTGAAGTCTTAAGTTTCTAACTGGAAATTTTTCCTACCGCAAGCATTTCTAATAATGTATCCCCCAAAGGTGGGATTATTACACTTTGAAATGGAATGTGAATGTATTTATTTAGAAAGTCAATATTTAAAGTTAAATACATATTTTCTTAAATTTGGTCTTGGGTATGGCTTAGAAAAAGCTTGAACAGCTGCTCATCAAATACCCTCCTGAAGAAGTAGAATCTCGACGCTGGCAGAAGATAGCAGATGAACTGGGCAACAGGACAGCAAAACAGGTAATTGAGGAGATGACTGCAGATTGCTGGCATGCTTTTGGTAGTTTTTTAATAAAGGAGAATAATGCAGCTGACATCGGGCAATCTGCCATAACACTGTGAGCTACAGAGTGCTGCAGTGTGTTTTTTAATTGTATGTATATTTGTTGATTTCAGAAACAATTTGAGATGTTTCTGCTTTGGATCATTAAAAAATATTTAAAAATGAACATATAATGAACTCAGTTTCTCTTGAATGCTTACTAAGCATCCTAATTGTATACTTTTTGGTTATACTGTGCAAACAGATTTGTTTCATTGCCTTAGTATTCTCTGGTTGTCTTTCTAAAAATGTATCTTGCAGTTTACTCCTTCATATTCCCATCTATATTAATAGATGTGTTTTTATACTACAAACATAAGTGTTCACAAGTTGAAATACGTGTTTAGCTTTGGAATCAACCAAATTTAAATTTACTTGAATAATTTTTCTTTTGCCCCAATTTAAAAATATATGTGTATTTGGTGGCAGTTTATTGTTATTTCTAGATTCATGATGAGCATTGAATTGTTAGGATTCATTAGATACGCATGTACATTTTAATTTTTAAAAACAACTCAGGTATTGTATGTCATCTCATTGTGTTAAGAGACTTGTCGTGTTTCCTTAGGTTGCCAGCCGAGTACAGAAGTATTTCATAAAGCTAACTAAAGCTGGTATTCCAGTACCAGGCAGAACACCAAACTTATATATATACTCCAAAAAGGTAAAAAGAAAAGAAAGTAAATTGTAGATTAAATTTATTAAAGTAAGAATTGCTATGTAAAAATGTACACATTTGACAGAATAGCATTGTTTTATTTTAAAACCTCTGTTGTTTCTAAGCATTTCCTTATAGTGTGCATAAATGCAGGATGTGGACTCCATTGTTGCTGCTCAGTGAAATTCTTTGAGCTTTAATGATTCTTCTTTTTTTTTTTTTTTGGCAGTAATATGAATGAGTGCTACCTGAAAGATTTTAGATTCAGAATATGTTAGAAAGGCCTTTGTGAGGGTAAAGTTTTTAGGATATTTGATTATTTAATAAGTACAATCAATTTCTGTCTTGTAGATAATGCTACCTAAATCCAAGAATAGAAAGGGTTATTATGATATTCTAAAGCCAGTCATAGTGGTGTGCACCTGCTGTCCCAGCTACTCAGGAGGCTGAGGGAGAAGAAGTACTTGAGGCCAGGAGTTCAAGTCCAACTTGGGCAACATAGTGAGATCCCATGTCTTTAAAAAAGTAAAATATTTTATTTAATGCTTACTACAATTCTTGAAGTATAAATAGTCTTATCTTCACTTTGCTCATAATAATATTAACAGCTAACTGTTTTCCTTACTGTTGAGGGCCCTGGGCCAGGCTCTACTATTCTATAACCTTTCATTAGATAAGGAAACTGGGCCCTCAGGTATGTTGAGTAAATTATCTAGTCACTTAGCTGTTAAGTCTGGGAACCACTGATTCTCTGATTCTGATGCCAAGCTTTTCCCACGATTCTCTGTTGCTTTCTATGGTGGAGAAGCTACTGTTCCTTTCCCAAACAGAAGACTGCATTAATATGTAGCTAGTTTCTTATACTTGTAAAAAATATATATATATATATATAATTGGCTGTTTTTCATTTTCTTAATAAGTTATCCTGGTATTTTCCCCTCCCCACCACTGCCGTCTTTCTCATAAAGAGAAGCTAAGAGTATATCTATTGCTGTTACCCTACCATATTGAATCCATTTAATATAATTTTACATTAAGTATATTGTCTATACAGTTTCATGCTTTACATATTAAAAAACATTTTTTTTAAACCAAGGTTTGGAAGCTTGTTTTAATTTGCCAGTTGTTTTAAATATTTTAGATTTCCCACCAAATATAGGATAACTTGTGTTAGATATGTAGAGTTCATCCTATAACTTTGGGATATTGGAACCTTACATTAACCAGTATTCTACATAAGAGGTCTAATTTTCATGATTAATTTCTAAGCTAACTTTATAGATGTGTTGTAACCATATGTTGTCATAGTTAACACTGGATAATGATAACAAAAGGAATACTGGAGAAACTACATGTGTTTTTTTTCCCTTGGGCATACTGTATTTTGACTGTGAAGATCTAGTACAGCTATAGTTATAATGATTGTTTGCCAATATAGTTAAATTTGGGAACAGGCGAAATGATGGTTCTCCATGTAGCTGAGGGTATTCTTTGTGACTGTGCTATTGATCAAGACAGGCAGGCTACATAGTGGTGGAGAGTAAGAATTTGGGCACCACACAGGCCTAGTTTGTAATCCTGGTTTTACCACTATCTAGCTGCAATACACTGGACAAGAAACTTAACCTCCCTGTCTTCAGTGTCCTCATCTTTAAATTAGAGGTGATGATAACTACTTTATAGGAATGTTGTAAGGATTAAATGATACTGGCATAGAGCAAGCTTGTCCAACCCATGGCCCACAGACCACGTGTGGCCCAGGACAGCTTTGAATGTGGCCCAACACAAATTGGTAAACTTTCTTAAAACATTACAATTTTTTTTTTTTTTTTTTTTAGTTTAGTGTATTTTATGTGTGGCCCAAGACAATTCTTCCAGTGTAGCCCAGGGAAGCCAAAAGGTTGGACATTCCTGGCATAAAGTAAGCAGTCAGTCAGTGTTAGATAAGTATTTTCAGATATTGATAATGTTATAGAAATTTTTCTTTTACTGGATAGTTTTATGTCTGGCATAGGCCACTTTATCCTCTCTGATCTTTTATAAGATGATCATAAGAGTTCAGTGCAGCCAGCATTTGACTGCCAAGAGTGGTGAATGCTGGGGATACAAATATAATATAGATATTGAGCATGTGGTCCATTTTACTGTTGTTGGGGTACTTCCCCTACATTTTTTTCTTTTTCTTAAGGCTAGTTGTGCTTTAAAAACCCAGAAAACATAGAAAAAGCAATAACATAAAAGTGTGCTAAAGGATAGAGGTAAAATTCTTCTGATAGACTTGTTGGAAGTAAATTTGTATTTTTATATTTTCAATTCTTATAATGATTTTTCACTGTCCCAATTAAAAATTTGTTTTCTTACTTAGTCTTCAACAAGCAGACGACAGCACCCTCTTAATAAGCATCTCTTTAAGCCTTCCACGTTCATGACTTCACATGAACCACCAGTGTATATGGATGAAGATGATGATCGATCTTGTTTTCAGAGCCACATGAACACTGCTGTTGAAGAGGCATCAGTAAGTTATCTATTTAGTTATTATACACATCAAGGTATAGAAGGAGAGTAGGATTTTCTAATTATTTTCACTCTTCAGAGAATGTTGGTTTCTTCTCTTTTAATGAACAAGTCCAATGTATAGTTTTTAAGTAATGTGCTTTATTGAAGAAAATTTCAAACATATACACAAGTAAATTCGTATAATGAACCTTAACAATTATCAACGTGTGGCTACCTTCTTTTAATCTCTACTCCCTCCCTACCCACCTCACCTCTGCTCTGGATTATTTTGGAGCAAGTCCCAGATATTATACAATATAATTATCATGTTTATAAAAAGATAATTTGTTATACAGTGAAATATATAGTCACTGTTTATTATTTTTTTTTCTAATTTGTTCATTTGGGTTTGGATCCTCATAAAGCCTATAAATCACAGTAGGTTCATTCTCCCTCTTTTACTTTCCTTTTTTCCCTCTCACAATGTTTTTGTTGAAGAACTGATTCATTTGTCCTGTAGAATTTTCCAGTATGGATCTTATTGATTACATCTCCTTGATGTCATTTAACCTGTTCCTCTGTTTTCTGAATTTCCCATAAAGTCATATTAGGTCGAGAGCATTGGTCAGATTCAGATGTATTTGTTTTTTAGGGTGGGCAGGACTACTTCACGTGTACTTTTATCAGCCTGGTTGTCTCTTTTTTTGCTGTAAAAGCCACTGATCATTGCCTTGATCTATTAATTCTTTAGATGTTACAAAATAAGGCCGGGCGCGGTGGCTCAAGCCTGTAATCCCAGCACTTTGGGAGGCCGAGGCGGGTGGATCACGAGGTCAAGAGATCGAGACCATCCTGGTCAACATGGTGAAACCCCGTCTCTAC
>NW_016107318.1:4664241-4666976 GCF_001604975.1 Cebus imitator
AAAAAAAAAAAAAAAAAAAAAAAGCTGAGCATGGTGGTGCATGCCTCTAATCCCAGCTACTTAGGAGGCTGAGGCAGGAGAATTGAGTGAACCCGGGAGGTGGAGGTTGCCAGGAGCCAGGATCGCACCACTACACTCCAGCCTAGGCAACAAGACCAAAATCTCTGTCTCCAAAATAAATGAATGAATGAATGAATGAGGTTGCCAGGAGCCGGGATCGCACCACTACACTCCAGCCTAGGCAACAAGACCAAAATCTCTGTCTCCAAAATAAATGAATGAATGAATGAATGAATGAATGCATGCATGCATGCTTCAAAGGAAAAATAGATGCTAACCTAATTATTTAAGAGGTACTTAATTTAGATTGGGAGTTTCAGGGGAAGACCTGAGAAGGTGATAGTCAAGATGGTACTTGAACTATGGATAAAAATTGGCTGCATGAGGAGTGGTAGTGGAGTACTTAAAAGAAATACAGTTTGGCTAGGTGTGGTGGTTCACAACTGTAACCCTAGCACTGTTGGAAGCTGGGGCAGGAGGATCACTTGAGCCTAAGTTCATGACCAGCCTGGGCAACATAGTGAGACTCCATCTCTACAAAAAAGGAAAAAGAAAAAAATATCAGCCCAGCATGGTGATACATTCCTAAAGTCCTATCTGTTCAAGAGGCTGAGATGGGAGGATCACTTGAACTTGGGAGGTTGGGCCTGCAGTGAACCTGGATGATGCCACTGCATTCCAACCTGGGCGACAGAGGGAGAGTGTCTTCAAAAAACAAAAAGGTTGGACGCGGTGGTTCATGCCTGTAATCCCAGCACTTTGGGAGGCTGAGGTGGGTAGATCATGAGGTCAAGTGTTTGAGACCAGTCTGGCCAACATGGTGAAACCCTGTCTCTACTAAAAATACAAAAATTAGCCTGGCATGGTGGTACATGCTTGTAGTCCCAGCTACTCAGAGGCTGAGGCAGAATTGCTTGAACCCGGGAGGTAGAGGTTGCAGTGAGCCAAGATCATGCCACTGCACTCCAGCCTGGGCAACAGAGTGAGACTCCATCTCAGCAACAAAAATCAAACAACAGCAAAACCCAAAACCCTCAGAAAAAAAACACAAAAAAATAAAACCCAAAGGTACAGTTTGACAAATTGGCAAAATACAGTAGAGTGGATTGGATTTGATGTAATTTTTGTTGTTGATTTTATTTATTTTAAAATGAGGACCAGTTCAAATCATTCTGACTGCTTTAAAATAGCTACTCAAAATGTATATTTATGAAGCATTTGATGGAAAAATTTATAGATTTTTATCTTTTCAAAAAAGCAATAGATTACTTATATGTTATTTACTCTGTGACTTTAAAATCTGTATATAGTTGTAGCCCCATTTGATATTAGTCCCCCTTTAAGTAAGTTTAAAGTTTAAAGTGGAAATTTTGAGGCTTTAAAAATTTTGTTTTAATTATGGTAAAATACACATAACATAAAATTTACCATTCTCACCATTTTTACAGTATACAGTTTAGCAGTACTATGTACAGTCACATTATTGTGCAGCTAGTCTCCAGAGCTCTCAGCTTATATGACCAAAATTCTGTACCTATTAAACATCTCCCCAGCCACCCTTCTTTCTAGCCTCTAGCAGTCATCATTCAGCTTTCTGTATCTATAAATTTGACTACTCTGCATACCTGAAATAAGTGGAAGCATACAGTATTTGTCCTTTTGTGACTGGCCCGTTTCACCCAGCGTATGGTCTTGAAGGTCCATCTATTTGGTAGCATGTATCACAGTTTCCTTCCTTTTTAAGGCTGCAGTATATTCCATTGTATACCACATTTTGTTTATTCATTTATTTGTTGATGGATACTTGTGTTGCTTCCACCTTTTGGCTGTTGGGAATAATGCTGCTGTGAACATGGGTATACAAATATCCTGTTTTCAGTTCTTTTGGGAAGTAGAATTGCTAGATTCTATGGTAATTTTATGTTACATTGTTTGAGGAGCCACTATACTGTTTTCCAAAGCAGCTCTATCATTTACATTCTCACCAACAGTGCACGAGGATTCCAATTTATTTACATCCTTGCCAATGGTGGTTATTTTTTATTTGTTTTCTTTTTTTAGTAGTAGCCACCTACTGGGTGTGAAGTGATTTAATTTTTCTTAATCTTAGCTATGCTGACCACATTTAATAATTATCCTTAAAATTTAAAAGCAAATTTAAAATTTTTAAAGTGTTTAGACTCTTTGCATTTGTAAAATATCTGAATTAAGTAAATTTTATGACATTTCTTAGCATATTATCTAATTATTTGGGTCACATTTATTAGTGTATAGCATTACTTATGTCATCTTTCTCAGTGGTGATATAGGGTGGTAATAACAATAATCTGACATGTTTAGTTGACAAGAATTTGAAATGGATGAAACATGGTGGGGCCAGGCACGGTGGCACGCCCTGTAATCCCAGCAATAAGTGAGGCCTAGGTGAGCAAATCGCTTGAGCCCAGAAGTTCGGGACCAAGCTGAGCAACATGACGAAACCCCGTCTCTACAAAAAAAAAAAAAAAAAGCTGGGTATAGTGGTGTATGCCTGTGGTCCTAGCTACTCAGGAGTCTGAGGCAGGAGGATCACCTGATCCCAGGACAAATGTGATAAAAGTTATCAAAACTACACTATCTTAACATCTTTTCTGGCTAACAGATGCTTCACATAAGAAACCCAACTCAAAAATCAC
>NW_016107318.1:4667017-4688092 GCF_001604975.1 Cebus imitator
ATAGATGAAGTGTGAAATTGTAAAGAATCTTTTATTCAGCTGAAGACTTTGGACTTGATGTTATAGATAGTCAGGAAACCACTGGGAGCTTTTAAGTAATGGTAGGGGCAAAGGAGGGGGTGGATACTAGAGGACCAATTTGAGAGAGATTATAGAAAGTATTAAGAAACAACAGGATTTGTTATATTCGGTATAAGACAGAGTGAAAAACTGAGGATAACACTTAGATTTCTAACTTGGGCTGCTTTCTGTAAGCTTTTGTTTTCTTAATGTAAAATAAACATAGCACTTAATAATACCTATTGTAGCAGAGGAATGGGAGGGGGCAGGGCTTGTGTGGTCCAGGATTGGGAATTTACAGAACATGGGTCAAAGAACTGGGGATCCTTTTAGGAAATTAGTGAGCATGGGATCAGTCATTAGGTAGCAAAGGAAAGTAATGGATCCTGGGTGGCAGAGCACAAATGAATTGGGAGAATAGGTAGTAGAATAGTGATTAGAAGTTTCAATGAGGTTAAAAAATAAGCTGATTATTTGGGATGAGAATATGAAAGAAGTTGAAATAACAGTGGAGGTAGGAAATCTAAGCTTAATATTTTGGATATAAAACACTTATAGTTGAAGGCAAGGTCCAAGGTATGGCTGTTGGATGGGAGACTGAGAAGGACTGAAGATGAAGGTCATTTCAGTAGAATCGGTCTAAGTTTAGAGGCCAGAAATAGGGAATTGGGCATCAGTGATGATCTAGAAGTTGCCTAGAACCACAGTGTTGTCAGCAATTTTAAATATTCAAATTTTGCATGTTGACACTTTGAGTAGAAAACTACTTGTCGATTGGGAGGTGGGGGATGGTTCTGAACATATGTATCTAAAAGTTCGGAACATAAATGGACTTTATACCTTGAAATCCAGTTCATTAAGGGATACTTCAACTTAATACATTTATTTTATTTTTTTAATTTTGAGACGAAGTCTTGCTCTGTTGCCCAGGCTGGAGTGCAGTGGTGCAATCTTGGCTTACTGCAACCTCCGCCTCCCAGGTTCAAGTGATTCTCCTGCCTCAGCTTCTCAAGTAGCTGGGATTACAGGTGTGTGCCATCATGCCCAGCTAATTTTTGTATTTTCAGTAGAGACGGACTTTTGCCATGTTGGCTAGGCAGGTCTCAAACGCCTGACCTCAAGTGATCCACCTGCCTCGGCCTCTCAAAGTGTTGGGATTACAGGCATGAGCCACTGCACCTAGTCTACTTAATACATTTATGTAGTTTTTACTGTTTTTTTTTTTTTTTTTTTTTTTATACTCCATTCTAAATAGCCATCTTTGTAACTCAGTTCATGCTGTTGAGTAAGAGAGAAATGTACTACTTTGATCATTGGGAGTGCAGAGCAAAAAACAAGAGTAGAGATTGGTTTGCTTGTTATTAAGAAAGTGTCATGTTTACAGAAGCACATGTAAAAATCCGTTAGATTGGAAAAGAGAAACTTCCTTAGATGAGGGAGAGGTAGATTACAAGTCACTCAAGTAACCATGAAAATGTAAAGATGGGATTGGCTCTCCAATAGTGTATGACAGAGGTGGGAATCGTGGCTGTCTTCCCCTTGTCCCTGCATTGAAGCAGTCTGCTACAATTCAGAATTACTGTTGTGTTTAAAAAAAAAAAAGCCCTCCAAAAGCATTCGCGGAAAATACTGCTAATAGCAGCACGAATTTTCTGAGTACTAAAAGATACTTTAAAAATTAAACTATCACTAGAAAAATATTCTATATCAGTATTTCTTACACTTAATTCATTTTAATTATCAAACTAACATTTTTTTTGATAGGATGATGAAAGTATTCCTATCATGTATAGGAATTTACCTGAATATAAAGAACTATTACAGTTTAAGAAGTTAAAGAAGCAGAAACTTCAGCAAATGCAAGCTGAAAGTGGATTTGTGCAACATGTGGGCTTTAAGGTAAGTTCTACGTAATCTTAGTATTCATTTAATTTAATTTAATTACTTTTCTTGGGACAGTCTTGTTCTGTTGCCCAGGCTGGAGTGCAGTGGCATGATCTCAGCTCACTGCAACCTCTTCCTCCCAGGATCAAGTGATTCTTGTGCCTTAGCCACCCAAGTAGCTGGGAACAGGTACACGCCACCATGCCCAGCTAATTTTTGTATTTTTAGTAGAGATGGGGTTTCACCATGTTGGCCAGGCTGGAGTATTCATTTAATTTTAAAAGGGCGATAAGAAATACTTTAAAGTGGTTTTTGGAGTGTTAAACTCCAGAATTGCTAAGCATGTAGGGAAAAGTTTATCTTTTATCCCATTCATTTATGTGAAGTAGTGGTGCCATCGTTCCTGATGTGAAGAGTTTATCACTTAGTAGAGTGAAGATAAACATATAGGTAGCTATGAATTAAGGTAAAATGTGAGAGACTTTTGTTTAGCTGTTTCTCTTTTTGTTGCTGTTCTTCATGGATCAGAAATGGGTTTTTTCCCTTTCTGATTGAGAGGCTAATAGAAATACATACACTTATTCCACAGAATTTTGTAACACACATTATGTTTCGGGCACTTTGCTAGTGCTAGACATTCAGCAGTAAACAAAACAAACTCAGTTTCTGCCCTTACGCTGTTTTCATTCTCATAAGGAATTTAGAGAAGTTAAGCAAATCGTTGAGTGTGACTAGAGTACATACTAGAGATTGGGGGCAGCTTGCGCTGCCTTGGGAATTTTTGCGCAGGAGCTCATACTATCCTGAGAGGCTGGGGAACCATTGCATGATTTTAAGCAGAAAGTAACATGAAATTTACATTTTGGAAAGATCATTCTAGTTACTTAAACTATTAGGGGTGATGATCTTCAGGAAAGCAGTGGGTTTGGAACTGAACAGTTCTTCCCCTTTTCATTTTGGCCATAGTGTGGAGACTTAATTAGATGAAGGAAAGACTAGAGTCAAGGACACTCGTTAGAGATTCTTTTGATAATCTAGATAAAAGATGAGGGTGTCCTGAACTTGACTGGTGGCCATAGAAATAAAGATTGACAAGTTTGAGGAACCTTTAGGCATTAGAATTGACTTGGTTAGACTGGAGGAAGTAATAATGAGGCCATGAACTTGGTGGTGTTGGTGGGTACACATGAAAGTATTGATGTGTGTTAGGACTCTTAAATCAAATTGAAAACAAAATTATACCTTTGATCCTCTCGAGTAGCCAGTAGCCATACTATATTAAATGATTTTCCCTCTTGATCTTTCAGTGACACTGCTTCTCTATTAGAAATATTCCTAACTGGCAGCTCTGGCCTTTCAAAGAGAAACTTGCTTCACTTCTCATAATTTTGCTGCAACACCCAGCCATGGCTTGTTTGCCAGTCTGTCAGCCACTCTAGTTGGTCAGATGATCAAAGAAACTAGAAATTATATATCCTTTGATTTCTGAAAGTGCACAGAACACACTGAGGACTATCCTGATGCCACCATGCTGAGAAAGAGCTAGGTCTGCCTTTTTGACACGAGGCATTTGTTTAGGGAGCAATTCAGTAAGATAAAAGTTGGGATAGAATTTTATGGTTTCCTGGGTTAATATTAGCCCAGAGAACCTGTTGAAACAATTATGGATCATATTTACATAGTTTTAACTATGCTATTAATTCAGTGTTTCTCTACCGTAGCCATCATACAATGGTTTGAGGTTCCTTTCAAGTAGATGGTTACAAATAACAAAACACCCAAGTTGGAGATGATTTACTTTTACACATTTTTTAATAAATTTAAGCTGAAGATTATCCCTTCTAATGTTTCTCTCACTCACCTGTATCTTGATATTGAGTGGATGGAATTTTATGTAGTTTGCCAGAAATTGTCTCTAACATGTAACCATTTGTGTGCCGTATTACTGTCCTGTGCATGGAGAGAGAGATGTCTATGTGCACATCATGTGTTTCCTTGCGGAAAATAAAAATGGTCGTGGAACAGTGTAAGTGAAAATCTTTTCTCTCTGAATCTTACAGTGTGATAACTGTGGCATAGAACCCATCCAGGGTGTTCGGTGGCATTGCCAGGATTGTCCTCCAGAAATGTCTTTGGATTTCTGTGATTCTTGTTCAGACTGGTAAGTGTTTTCTTCATTGTCGGTCTTCAGCTTAGACAAGAAAAGGGCTTCTCAGCCATTAGTGAATTTGATTTCAAACATAGAAAATATTAATAACCACACTTAGTGAATTAAACTTTGTTGTTCTAGGCAGTTTTTTTCTGTAATCATACCACATAGCAAGTAACTTTCCATTAGAGATTTTGATAGATTAATGGATTTAAACAGGGAGAGCTGTGAGGAAGCTTTGTAAGATACAAACTAAAATGCATCCAATACCATGTAATTATATGTGTCTTTTTTTCTTTGTAGCCTACATGAAACAGATATTCACAAGGAAGATCACCAATTAGAACCTATTTATAGGTCAGAGACATTCTTAGACAGAGACTACTGTGTGTCCCAGGGCACCAGTTATAATTACCTTGACCCAAACTACTTTCCAGCAAACAGATGACATGGAAGAGAACATCATTTAGTAGTCCTCTTCAACACATAGCAATGGTATCATTGTTAATTATGTGCACAGTTTGGAAAGATTCTCTGCTTTCCCAGAAATGACACTCACAGCATGAGAGCTTCCTGAGTGTTCTCGTCAAGTACAGCTCTGCACTGTTGTGGCTCTAGATCACTGTTCAGCAGCTGAACATTCCTGGTGAGCAAAGGGTTTCCCTGGTGAATTTTTCACCACCGCCTTTTAGGTGGTGACCTTACATGGGTGAGATGGAACAAGAGCACACATTAAAGAGAGAGTAAATTCCAAAGGTTTCAAAGAACTTGGTCATAGATATGATAATGAGAAGACAAAGTATTTATATTAAAACAGTTTAGTAGCTTTCAGTTTTGTGAAAATAGTTTTCAGCACAGAAACTGACTTCTTTAGACAAAGTTTTAACCAATGATGGTGTTTGCTTCTAGGATATACACTTTAAAAGAACTCACTGTCCCAGTGGTGGTCATTGATGGCCTTTAGTAAATTGGAGCTGCTTAATCATATTGATATCTAATTTCTTTTAACCACAATGAATTGTCTTAATTACCAACAGTGAAGCACTACAGGAGGCAACTGTGGCATTGCTTCCTTAACCAGCTCATGGTGTGTGAATGTTATAAAATTGTCACTCAGATATATTTTTTAAATGTAATGTTATATAAGATGATCATGTGATGTGTACAAACTATGGTGAAAAGTGCCAGTGGTAATAACTGTGTAAAGTCTCTAATTCACAACATTAATTCCTTTAAAATACACAGCCTTCTGCCTCTGTATTTGGAGTTGTCAGTACAACTCATCAAAGAAAACTGCCTAATATAAAAATCATATATATGGTAAAAATTTCCCTCTTTTGTAGTCTGCACAAGATCCATAAAAGATTGTATTTTTATTACTATTTAAACAAGTGATTAAATTTAGTCTGCGCAGTGAGCAAGAGTTCACATGCATTCTTTTATACTGCTGGATTTTGTTGTGCATCATTTAAAACATTTTGTATGTTTCTTCTTATCTGTGTATACAGTATGTTCTTGAATGATGTTCATTTGTCAGGAGAACTGTGAGAAATAAACTATGTGGATACTGTCTGTTTATATTATAGAACGCTTGTTGTGACTTCCTTTTGGTTAGATTTTGGAGTTTTTTTTAACCAGTGTTAAAACCAGAAATTGGTATTTTTTTTCAATGGTTTGCCTCACGTATTTAAGAGTTTTCTTTCTGTTGCTTATGAAGAATAAGGAATATATTATGGATAAGAGGGTGATCTTAAGCAACCCTGTAAAATATGGTAATGTTTTTTACTCAGCGTGTGCTGAAACACTAAATTAAATGAGCTTACAAAAAGAAAACACAGACTATGGTTAAAGAAAAAAGCAATTATTAATGCTCAGGTGTGAAAATTAAGTTGAAATTTTTTTTTCTAGTCGTGTCTCATGAAAATAATCACCCCCCTCCCCAATGTATTCAAACAGATGGCTTTTGAAAAATCACCTTGTTTCCTGGAAATTACTATTAACTATAGGAAAAGATAGTATAAATATTCTAAGATTGATTAAGTGTTATATTTGACCCAATTTTTAGAATCACCTGTTTTTTCCTATTTTAAATCAAGAGAACATTATCTGTTAGTTCTCTTCAGTACATATCAGGGTACTAAAATCATACCCTGAATTTTTTTAAATTGAGAAAAGTAATAGAATTTTAAATATAGAAATATGAAAATTTTAAAGTAATATATTAAGGATCACTGATGATATAGATATAATATATCACAACAGAAGGAAAAGTAAATGGACTTGGGCTTAACTTCTCACCCTGGAATTATTAGTGGGGTGAAGAGGGGAATTATTAGCATTCTGGGCATTTTTATATTAAATGTTTTGTGAATGTGCCAGAAGATCTGCCTTCAACTTGTTAATTAGGTAAGATAGTTAACACTTGATGGTAACTTCTATGTTTGTGTAGAAATAATACCAATTAGTTTTGGAAAGCCATTCAGATCCATTCAAAAATTCCATGAAGTATGATGTTTGCTTTGGAAGAGGGCTATGAGTGATACAATTGTTGTATAAATGGAATAGACAAGCCACTTGAATGCATTTTCAAGGGCAAACATTTTTTGAGATTTTTGAGTAATAAAGAGGATTTTCTGCTTAAGCAGATGATGTGTTTGCTTTGCATTTTTCAGCTCCAGGAAAATAGCCCCCATGGCTTTAAAAGGCCCTGAAGTTCAGATAATAGCAGGTAGTGTTTTGTTGTTGTTTTGAGAATTGCAAGAATAATGGGCAGAGCTGTCATTTGCCAGTAGGCGCCCATCTGCCTACACAGAATTATTGACTGTAAGCTAAAACGGACTGTAAAAGACCTGTTTGCTAAAGCATTGCTTATTCAGTGGTATTCAGTAGATAAGATCTATTTCCTGATATATTGTGCTCAAGTTATTTGCACAACTGAAGAAACATTTAATGATGTCTAAAACCATTGCTGTAAGGTTTAGGCAGAGGAAGCTTCCTTTTGTGTGATGCATAATAATAATAGAAAACACTGCTACAGTGTTTACTATGTGCCAAGCAAGCAAATAACAACTAATTTAATTCTCAACAACCCTATGAGGCAGGTTCATTTATTATCCTGTTATCATATGAGGAAATCTAGCCAGAGAGAAGTTAACTAACCTGCCCAAGGTCATATACCTAGTAAAGCAGTGATGCTTGGACTTTAACTTAGACAGATTACTTCAGAGTCAGCGTCTGCCTTACTACCCTGTTTCCTGAGCAGGAAATTTCCCCTTGTGTCAGGCAACACTAGGTGTTAGGAGTGGAGGTGTGCAGATGTTGCCTTACATTCTGTTTTCCTGACGGGGTGTGCTTCCTAAGAGTACAAACCTCACCATATGTCCAGGCTTGCGAAGTCTCAGGCAAAGCTGGGACAAAGGCTTGTGTTTCCTGCCTCAGGTAGGATTTTATTCTATGCATGTTGGGTGCTTTTCACTTAACTTAATAGTATGCCTTGTCTATTTTCCCCCCTTCCCCTTTTTGTTTAAATTAAATCACAGAACACAACAATTTACTGAGGTATGAGGAACATTTAAAAAAAAAAGAGATCGAGAAAATGGTACATCACATGTAATAAAGATAAATATTGTTTTGTGAAATGTCTTTTTCAATCATAAATATAAGTATTGTGTGCTATATAAAACTGTTTCTTACTGTGGATAATGAAGTTTGAAGCCTGTTATTCATCTATAGATACACTGGATGGGATTGGAAGTCTTCAGATTTCAGTAGGTTTTTCTATAAGCCTATGAAGGCATTGTTTAGGCTGTAAACTGTTTGTTTTTATTTCTTGATGAAAAATGTGCTTCTGTTTATATGATCCCAGAAAAAATATATAACTTTTTTTTCTTACAGTTCATGTAGCCAAGCTAACTAGATTTTTCAGAGTTATGATACATTTAGCTCCATGAGAACAGAGACCATCCATGTCTGTCTGTATCTCTAGGGCCTGGCATTTAATAGATTCTCAATAAATATGTGTTGGTTGTATGACCAACATTTTGGCGAGTTTACATTTTTTCCTCCAGGAACTTAAGAGATACTACCTATGACTGAGTGTGTCTGTGAGATCCTTAGAGGGCTTGCCTCAGAAGGTCATCTTGACAGTGCTGTGAGAGGACAGGGGAATTGGATTCTATCTTGCCTGAAGGCTGTGGCTCAACCCTGGTTGGCGGAGGTGGTTTTGGTTCTTTGTGGGCCCCTAGTTAGACTGTGTATCTTGATTCTCTACCATGTTTTCAAGAGTGATATAACAGAGCTGGGCACGGTGACACACCTGTTATCCCAGCACTTTGGGAGGCCAAGGCTGGTGGATTGCTTGAGTCTAAGAGTTCGAGAGCAGCCTGGGCAACATTGCAAAACCCTGTGTTTACTAAAAATACCAAAAAAAATTAGCTGGGCATGGTGGCACGTGCCTGTAGTCTGAGCTACTTGGGAGGCTGACGGTGGAGGGGGATTACCTGAACTTGGAAAGTTGAGGCTATAGTAGATTGCGCCACTGCATAGTAGCCTAGGGGAGAACACTGTCTCAAAAAAAATGATCATGTAATGGAAAGGACACTGGAGTGGAAAGTCTGGGTTTTAGTCCCAGTTGTGGAAGTGAAACACTCAAGTGTTGACAAAGAGCTACCTTTCATTGCACATTAGGAGCTAGTAAACGATCTGTGTGTCTTACTAACTTTCGTTTAATCCTCACAGTTCTTCTCTGAGGTTCATTACTATTATGTTCTCCATTGTATACATGAGAAAACTGGACGTGCAGAGAGTATGGTAAATATGTTAGCTCTCAATATTAATTACTGTGTGTGGGACTGGAGCTACCAAGCCGTGTCCTTATAGAGACTGTAATCTAATGCAGAAGACCAGTAATAAGTAAGTAAATAAAAACTATTACTTAATTTGAGGCAGGGATAAATGCTTTGAAGATATATCATGCTCAGAGAAAAATAATAATGGGAGAATGGGGAATAGTCTGCCATTTTAGATGGAATAAGCAAAGAAATCCTCTGTTGGCCAGGATAAGTTCCAATAAATAGAAACCAGAATGGAGCGAGGGAAATTGCTGCATGAATAATGCACGGGCCCTGAGCCACTAAAGAGCTTGGCTTGTTGGGGCAACATTAAGTTGGCCAGTGTAGCTTAAGCCAAATGAGCAAGAGGAGAGTAGTAGCTGATGGTGTCAGAGAGGGCACATGGCAGCTCAGATATGGCCTTGAAGACAGATCACTGTAAAGGAGTTTATAATGTTCTGATGTGTTCTACACACACACAAGTCTTTTGCTAGACAGAGACCTCTCAGGTGTTTTCCAGTATTAAAGTCTTATGACTTTAAAGTAGCGAGATCATTTCAGGTCATTCGAATCAGTAACGTGTTCTAGAGAAGAGTTGATTTGTACTTCTAGATACTCTTCAGGGGCAAAGCCATTTCAAGATAGCTGTTAGCTACAGCCATAAAAACCATGGCTGGGCCTTTCTGCCCCTCTGCTGTCTCATTTTCCTTACCTGTGCTGTCAGAGCTGTGCTGGGCATGGACTGTTTGCCAGTATGTGGTATGTATTTCAAGAATGTCAATCCCTACAGGAGTCATTTTATGTTTTCTGGCACAACTGATGATTTTCATCCTGTAACCTTTTGTTTTTCCCAGTTTGCACAAGTACTTGTGCTCCCCGACAGAGAGTGTGACAACTTGGAGTAGTAATAAAGTATTTGACAACTGTTTGAGTTGTGGGAACATGCCCTTTTTTGTTAATAGAGGCATAATTGTAACCAAAGAAATTTAATTTCTTCTTTAGCAAACACTGACATTTCTGTTTCAGAATGAGTGCTAGAGAAAAAAGGAAATATGAAAATTAATTACCATGTATCATGAATACATTGAGTTCTCTCTGTAATAACTCAGAACTGATTTATAGCTAAAATTAAAACCATATAAGAAGTATATCGTAAATCTTGACTATTTCTGTGTTTGCTTCTAATTCTGTTTGGAACAAGTCTTCAAATGCTTTCCAGAATGATGTGAAGTTACAAATAAATAGAAAAAGAGTTATCCTGTCTTCATTTATTTTATTTGTACATATCCATGTCAAGAAAAAATGACTTAAAAAATACAGTTCTACCCAGAAATGGATCCTTATCTACACAACCACTGAAGAAGAAAAAAATCATGCAAACCCAAACTATTATGTTTTTGTAGTGACTGAGTGGAAGATGCAGTTATTCCAGTAGAATATATAAGAAGCTCTGATTTGACAACTGATAGCACAAAAGAGGACCCAGACTTCACTGGTAATGCAAGGAAACACAGTTTTGCAAATGGGTATGACAAAGTTTGCAAGCTCCTGGAAAGGGCCCATATGAAACAAACACAACAACATTGAACACACCACTTACTGACATGCCCCTCCCACCCACATCAGTTTTGTTATGGTATGTTTTACTTGCTTGGCAACAAATAAATGGGTGACCATTTAAAATCAAAATTATAATTTGATGTGTATCCAGTGAATGAAATAGCAAATCACTTGAAGCTTTAAATTTCTTTTGGTCATTGATAATTAATTTATAATTGCTTTTCAGCAATTATGAAATGCGTCACCATGTAGAGAAGAGACTAGGTTCCCCAACTTAACAGATTTGTTCTCTTAGCCATAATGACAGTATTCCAAGTTTCTTAAAAATAATAATAGAGAATGTTACTGATGATGACTAACCTGGGTTTTGCTGTCTTGGAAAAGCTATGCAATTTCATATTTTAAAACTTCTATCAAATTTTACTTGCTTGATGCCTCTATATCATGTACAAAGCATTGTGTAATCAACCTACCTTATGGCTCTGAGCCACTAGTGGATGAGAGTTGAGGAAACAGACACCAAAGAAAATGCCCAGGCCTATCCCCTGTGCCAGGGGCCTTCATCGGGGAACAGTATATAAATTCTGGGGAGAGGAAGGTGTGATTGATTGGGAGTGAGGGGTGCTTAATGAGAACCAGATGATCAGGCTCTAGAAAGGCCTGCGATCACAATGGACACCAACTGGCACGGCACCACTGTTCATGTACTGACTAGCTCTGAGTGCGGCCTGCATGATACAAAGGGTGCGTGCTGTGAGCACAGACAGCTGTCTGAAGTATGGAGAAGAGCTTGATAATCCCAAATATACCATGCATGATTTCCAGACACCTCACACAGGTCTAGCTGGGAAGTAAACAGTGCTGTCAGGATTTGGGAGGGGGAACACAAAAGGTTTAACTTGAAACATTGAAAGGAATGACCTTTTTAATATTTTTATCTGTTTGTTTCCACTCTAACAAACGTGCATTTTCGCCTTCAGAAAATAGAGTCAATAGCTGCGCAGAGTTGAAGAAAAACATCCTCTGGCGTTCCCTCTGCATTTATCTATATTTAAAAGGAAAAAAGAGTTAGTCTGAAATATGTGTAAATAAAATCATGCTTAATAATGAAAGATAACTTGCTTACAATTTGCTCTCAAAATTTTAAAACACAAGACCTCCAAAAAACAAGAAAAAGTGAAGAGTAGTGGTTTTAAAACAAGGTGTCTCAATTAAAACAGCAATGAAGTACCACTACACATCTATTAGAATAGCCAAAATCCAAAGCACTGACATGGCCGAATGCTGGCGAGGACATGGAGCAATAGGGACTCTCATTCATTGTGGGAACGCAAAATGGTACACCCACTTCAGAAGACACTGCAGTTTCTTAAGCTAAACATACTCTTACCAGACTTTTTATTGCACTTCTTGGTGTTTGCCCAGATGAGGTGAAAACTGAACATCTACCCAAAGACCTGCGTACAGATGTTGACAGCAACTTTATGCATAACTGACAAAACCTGGAAGCACCCAGTATGCTCTTCATTATTTTAATGGTTGGATAAACTGGCATATCCAGATAGACTGGGGAGTATTATTCAGTGCTAAACTTAAATATATATTACTAAGTGATACAAGCTCCTCTGAAGAGGGTACATATTGTATGGTTACAATTATATGACATTCTAGAAAAGTCAAAACTGGAGACAGTTTTAAAAAGATCAGTGGTTGATGCATTAGCGGGCAGGGAGGGATGGGTAGGTAGAGTAGATTTTTAGAGAAGTGTGACTAGTATATGGGAAATCTTTGCTCAATTTTGCAGTGAATCTAAACTCTAAAAAGGATAGTCTATATAAAACAGTTCCTATTTAAGTAAAGCATTGCTAGGGGTCATGGAAAGACTGGAGTTACTTAAATTGAGACTTTGAGTGTTCTGGAGCATTTGGGAATAGGGCAGAGATTGGGGGATGAGGGGGAGAGGTGTGGAGAAGAAAGCAAAAGGCTAGGACCGCAGTGTGTAGGTGTGCTAAGGGCAGAGTCCGCTTGGAGACTTGGTACACCAGCAGAAGGGGGACATAGCAAGGGGAGCTGATTTTCTGGGCATCAAAGTACTGCTCCTCCCTCTCGTAACATTGCACCGACCACGGAGATTTGTTTCATCACACCTGCAACATCTACAGAAAGTAAAGGCCTGACCAAGGACGGGAAGCACCTGGAGGCCAGGGTAATGCTGCTGGCATGCATCGACTCCGACAAGTGTCACCCAGGTTACTTTGGTAAAGTTGGTTATGAGGCATTGCCACTTAAAGAGAAATCAGAGCTTCTGCCCAACTGTCGACCTTGACAAATTGTGGACCTTGGTTAGTCAGGAGACATGAGTAACCACACATTGACCGCCCCCCCCCCAAAAAAAAATGCTGGAGCTGCTCCCATCACTGACGCAGTGCTATGGGCTACTGCAGACTCTGCAGAAGGGAAACTCCCAAAGTAGCCTGATGTTATGAAGGCTAAGTTCTTCAGCAGGAGGGCTGGGAGAAGATTAAGGGTGTATATGTGGGGGGAAGTAGGGAGGTTGTGTCCTGGTGGCTTGAAGCCACGTGGAAGGAGGTTAAATGCTAACAAATGAAAAAAATAATAAGGTAGAGGGCTAGTGATCTACATGACTCATGTGGGGGTGGGCAGTAAGCTTGCTAAAATGTTTCCAGGCTGTATCTGCGGAGGGTCTTGTTTGGTGGTTTTAGGCTGGGTCTGTATATTCAACAAATTCTCCACATGATTTTGTTATGTGGAGCACACTTTGAGAAACACAAAGTTTTCAAACACACAACTTTCAAACACACTTTGAGACTCTTGTCTTTCTAAAATCATCTTTGTGCAAACTAGTTGGAATTTTTCTACCCCTAGGGATTTCACTGCTTCCAGAGGTAGAATGAATTCTCAACAATATCAACAAAAAGCATGCTGCATGTTTAGATACTGGAGAAAATGGATACAACAATGTTAACAGAGGCACTGTTTGTCATTCCCAAACTGGACAAATCCTGTATGTCCATTAGCAGTAGATGGATAAATTTGTGGTATAGTCATAGAATACTATAGTAATTAAAAGAAAAAGAACCACAGCTATATCTTCAACAACATGGATCAGTTTCACAAACTTGAGGGACAGAGGCCAGTCTCAAGAGTATGAATACAGGATGGTTCAGATTAAATAAGGTTCAAAAACAAAGCTATTTTGGATAGGGATTCATACATAGATGATTAAATCATAAAGAGAAGCAAGAAAATGGTTATCATGAAAGCCAGGACAGTAGTTACTTCTTGGGGAGAGGAAAGAAGCTGTGACAGAGGAGACTTCTGGGGGAGGGAGGAGCTTCTGCAATTCTCTCTCACTTCTCGTCTTGCATGGTGCTTAAAGTGTTAATTTTATTCCTCAAACTCTACATACTACTTTTATGCATTCCTATAGGTATGATATAGATCACAATAAGGAAAAAATAAGTTTTTTTAAAAGTTCTTTTTCCCTGTCATAAATATATCATACTTTATCCTTACAGGAATCAAATATAGCAATCTGCAGTTTGTCTGTCTGTCCAGCTGGAGGTCTGACATCTGGAGGGCAGGGCTCTGCCTTTGTCATGTTCATGCCCCTCACAGCACCTAGCTTATTGCTTCCCTTCTTCCTCCTTTTCCTTTCAACCAACAAGCATTTCCTGGTTATCATCAATGTTTTGGAGTTGTCAAGCTGAAGAAGAAACAATGGTCCTGTGTTCCAAGACCTTACGCTCAGTGGTAGAGACAAACATTTAACAGAAATTCACACTGTTGGGAGGTATGCACCTTCCATAATGCTGGGAGGGCAGAGAAGCTTTCTGAGGAAAGTAATAGTTGTTATCATTTAAAATGATAAACATTACCAGTAATGGTGCAGGAAGCTTTTTAAATAACCAAAGTCATCCTATCAACAATCTCAGAAGTATTGTTATCCCAGTTTTACAGCCGATGAAACAGGGGCTCTGAAAGATGAATGTGGCTAAGTGGAGAGACCTGGTTCACAACCAGGCCTTTGCCTCTGAAGTCTTTGCACCTGTTGACTACATTACACTATGCTGGCCAGTTCAAAATGGTGGATGGCCAGATATGAGGGGAGTAGCAAGGAGTGAAGCTGGAATCGTAGGGACAGGCTGGGCTACGAAGAGGCTTATGTACCCTACTGTATGACAATAATGAGGAACCATGTAAGAATTGTGTTTTTTTTGTTTTATTTTTTAAAACAGGGTCTTGCTCTGTTGCCTAGGCTGGAGTGTAGTGGTGCGACCTTGGCTCACTGCAACCTCTGCCTCCCAAGTTCAAGCAATTCTCCTGCCTCAGCCTCCTGAGTATCTGTGATTATAGGTGTGCACCACCACACCTGGCCAATTTTGTCTTTTTAGTAGAGATGGGGTTTCACCGTGTTGGCCAGGCTGATCTTGAACTCCTGGCCTCAAGTGATCTACCTGGCTCAGCCTCCCAAAGTCCTGGGATTACAGGTGGGAGCCACTGTGCCCAGCCTATGTAAGAGCTTTTAAGGAATGGGCTGACATAATAAAACATGGGTACATAGCAAATATTTGATAAATATTTGTTCCATCAAAAATAGCTGCAAAAAGGTTGACGTGCAAGACAAAGAGCCCTGTATGAGAAGGACCTGGGATTGTCCTTAGCGTGCTTCAGGACGTAGTCAGGCCATTCACCCTCTCAGGGCCTCAGTTTCCTCCTCTGTCATATGAAGGGACTGAACTAGGACTAGATAACCTCCAGGTCTGGTCCCAGCCTGGATATTCTATGCTATTCCAAATGCGTTCACTTTATATTGGGGATGAGCTCCTCTCAGCAGGCGTCAGTTTAGACTGGTGTTGCCAGTTAAGCTGAGCCTAGAAGAACAGACATGTACTGGAAGATAACAAAGGTGGCAAAGGCGTAGAGATCTGAGAGCACCTAGATTTTTCAGGGAAGAGTGTTGAGGACAGATCAAATGCTGGATGGGGTGATGGGGCAGGCAGTGAAAAAGAGGAAGCTGGAAAAATAGGTTGGAATGAGATGTCTCCATAGATTTGCCTATTCAGGACATTTTATACCAATGGAATCACACAATATGTGGTCTTTTGTGACTGATTTCTTAGCATATTTTAAAGGTTCATTGATGTTGTAATGGATATCAATACTTCATTCCTTTTTATTGCTGAATAATGCTACACTGCATTTAACCTGAATGTTCCAAACATGCCTTGGGAGGTCTGCCTTCCTCTTTTCAGCAAATCTATTTCTGCCCACAGCCCTGCTCTATAGTCACCTGACCTCACCTTATAAAACCCCAGGGAGAGGGAGGAAAGGAAGGGGTTGCTAACACATTCCCACCCCTTCTCAGGTTTCCTCCCTGATGGTAAGAAGGTATAAATCCACAAAGGCTTGATTTATTATTTACACTGTCCATGACTGTATCAGTGGGAAATACATCAGGTATGTCACTGGTCCCCAAGAAGTTCCATGAGCACAAGGACTCAAATACAACCCTTTTTGTGCATGATGTAAGTTCTTCACCCTAGTAATCTGATTTTTCAAGTTTGGCACAAACACTTCCCCAAATCAGCCCCAGATCTTCCACAGAAGAGGAAGATAATTAGCCTAGGAAATGACCCCGAGTGACCTACTTCAAATGCACGTGAATTTTCTCACTACAATACCCCACCTAATTGAGAAACACATACAGTGGGACTTCAGCCTCGGTTATATCCTCTGCTTCATCTGCACAGACCCCAACTGTGTTCTAGGCCCTTTCTTGTCCTCACAAAGTGGTGGATATTTTGCAGAGTCTTCCTCATTATTTATCTGTTCTCCAGCCTCTTGCTGAATTCTACTAATTCCTTGCATTTAACTGACTTAGCATGTTCTATTTCTGCTCCTTGGCCCTGAAAGATTTCGCTCCTCCAATACATCTTCTGCAAGCAATACTACCTAACATTCCCAACTTTATATATGATTTTCTGAATTTATCTTCTATCCATAAGAAAGCCATACCTGTGTTTCTAATGCTCATAATGTGTCTTTTAATGTTATTAATATACAATTTTTTTTTTAAGAACACCTTTTTTTTTTTTTTTTTAAGAGGTAAGGTCTCACTCTCTCACCTAGGCTGGAGAGCAGTAGCAAGATCATAGCTCACTGTGACCTTGAACTCTGGGGCTCAGGCCAGCCTCCTGCCTCAGCCTCCCAAGTAGCTGACACTACAGGCGTGTGCCACCACACCCAGCTAATTTTTTGTATGTTTTTGTAGAGATGGGGGTCTTGCTATGTTGCCGAGACGGCTTGAACTCCTGAGCCCAAGCCATCCTCCCACCTCAGCCTCCAAAACTACAGAGATTATAAGTGTGAGCCACTATGCCTGGCCAAGAACACATTATTAATTTCTATTTCCTCCAAGTTTCATAATTCATAACTTGGTCACCAAAAATAATGCCAGTGTTAAACTCTAATAAAAACACATTTGTTCATTACAACAACATTTGAATGTACTCTTTTACCTTCTGCCTGTTACTATCACTGTGAACTCAAGGCCCTCTCTGTATTGCCTTCCCCTCTTACTGTCACAGTGACCTCAAGGCCCTCTCTGTATTACCTTCCCCTCTTACTGTCACAGT
Source organism: Cebus imitator (assembly GCF_001604975.1). NCBI lineage: Eukaryota > Metazoa > Chordata > Mammalia > Primates > Cebidae > Cebus > Cebus imitator. The sequence continues at coordinate 4,684,159 of NW_016107318.1, forward strand.
GACCTCAAGGCCCTCTCTGTATTACCTTCCCCTCTTACTGTCACCGTGAACTCAAGGCCCTCTCTGTATTGCCTTCCCCTCTTACTGTCACAGTGAACTCAAGGCCCTCTCTCTATTGCCTTCCCCTCTTACTGTCACTGTGAACTGAAGGCCCTCTCTGTATTGCCTTCCCCTCTTACTATCACTGTGGACATTTACTCATTGCAAATCACTTCAATAGTTAACTTTTCACTACTTTCCCAGATAAAACCCAACCTCAACCTAAATATTTGTATATTGTTTAAAAAATGTTCAATGATTCCTGTTAAAGCCTGGGAAGGGAGACTTTACTGGGGACCGTTACCATAGGTATAGGGATTATGGCCACAGAATTTTGCAGTGGGCGGGAGGGATGGGACTCAACTCTGAATACTACGTGGGCAAGTGGGAATTTATAATCAAGGAGCAGGATGGGAGTCAGTGGATGGAAAATTACTGAGAGGTAATAACATCAGGAGTAAGGAAAATTCTGGAGACAACAACCGAAAAGGACCATTGCTAAAGACAGACCAGCATGATCAGACAGCACTTGAGGATGATGGACGATGAGGACCCCAACTGAGGGCAGGGGATCTGGCTAAACTGATTTAGCAGAGTTCTTTGCTAAAACTCGGTTTTACAAGGAAATGCACAGATGGACCTAGGAGAAAGTTCAAGAGTCTGACTAAAGTTTGGTCAGCAGAGAATCTTTGTCAACGTTCAGCTAGACAGTAAGCTCCGTAAGCACGAGGTCATTACTCAGCACAGCATCCCCATGCCGGGGTCTAGGAAGAAAGGCAAAGAACAAAACAGGTAAACAAAAGAATGTATCCTCTATTCCCACATTTGCTCTCCCTTTCCTCATAGAAATCAGCTGTTGGCGAAGGCGAGTGCTCTTGGTGCCCATTTTCTGCAGTCTGGGCTTTATGGAAGGGGAGGGATTCTGCCTTCTGAAAACCAGGCGACTTGGTTTCAGCAGAGGGTTCAAGCACGCAGCGCCTCCAGGGTAGTGCTAGTTATTTTCTGTCAATCAGGCCAGAGCTGATGTTTTGGAGAGAGCTGGGGATGGGGTCCCAGAGCTCTCAGTGGACCACTGCCCACCTCTTTCCATCCCAAACCTCCCTTCTCATTTTGTTTTGTGGCTTAAATATGGAGACTTATTAATTAATGAAATTTAAAAAACTGTTTACTGCCACCCAGTCAGAGTCATGTGCTGTAGTGCTTGCCCCTGTGGAGTCCAAAGATGTGGGTAGGTTTAAAGACAAAATGAAATAATAAGGCTTTCTAGATGGGAAAAGTAGTCTTTTACTTGGGTGAGTAGAAAAATCTGTGAAGTTATCTGGGATCCTCCTTAGGACCAAGATGCCTAGTTTTGAGAATAAAGGCAGTGAGGCAATTTCTGTTTTCTGAGAGAGAGAGAGAGAGAGAGAGAGAGAGAGAGAGAGAGAGAGAGTGTGTGTGTGTGTGTGTGTGTGTGTGTGTGTGTGTGTGTTTAGTGGGAAAGGCCTGGGTTCCTGAAGTGCAATTTTTTTTTTTTTTGAGACAGAGTTTCGCTCTTGTTGCCCAGGCTGGAGTGCAGTGGTGTGATCTCAGTTCACTGCAACCTCCACTTTCCAGGTTCAAGGAATTCTCCTGCCTCAGCCTCCCGAGTAGCTGGGATTACAGGCATGTGCCACCATCCCCAGCTAATTTTTGTATTTTTAGTAGAGATGGGGTTTCACCGTGTTGGCCAGGCTGGTCTCGAACTCCTGAACTTGTGATCTGCCCAGCTGAACTGGGTGGGAACAAAGCCTTTTGTCTACTCTCCACATTTCTCCTTTGGTTCTATAGATTAGCTTGCCTCGATTAAGTCTCAAAGTAGATCACCCTTGCTTATCTAATTCCCATGTGGAGAGTATTTGAAGAGAATAAGTGTTATTTATCTTTCTGCATATACCTGCAACTCAAAGGAAATGGAAAAGAATCAATTACTAAATGCTTTCAAAGTTACAGGAACTTCTCTTGGTGTTTAAGAGTTTTAGCAAATTTAAGCCAGTTAGCTTATAAGGTGCTGGTGTTTAATGTCCTTAGCAAACAGAGAGGAATCCTGCCCAATCAGCTTACCAACTGTTTTGTGTGAATGAGACTTCCTCAGTAATTGTGCAAACTTGAAAGTAATATGTCTTCCAAATACGGTGTGTTTGCTCTATTATCAGATTATAATATTACTTTATAGTAACTCTCTTTTATCATGAATATTCAAAAGTAAGTTTCATCATGACCTTTCTCCAAAAGATCCGCAATTCCGAGTCAGCAAAATCAGAATGTATGAGGTCTTAATGTATTCAATTTAGTTAGAAACTAGGTAAGTAGATTTGCTTCTGACTTCAAAAATTTACCAGCTGGATGGAGTGGCTCACGCTGGTAAGCAGCTCTCCGTGGTTTGGGAGGCTGAGGTAGGAGGATTGCTTCAGCCCAGCAGCTTAAGACCAGCCTGGGAAATACAGTGTCTCTACAAAAATAAAAAAAATTAGCTAGGCACATGCCTGTAGTCCTAGCTCCTGGAGAGGTTGAGCTGAAAGATGGCTTGAGGCCAGGAGTTTGAGGCTAAAATGAGCCTGCGCAATAGGGTAAGACCCTGCTCCTTGGAGGAAAAAAAAAAAAAAAAAGGCTGGCATGGTGGCTCATGCCTGTAATCCCAGCACTTTGGAAGGCCTAGGCAGGTATATCATCTGAGTTCAGGAGTTTGAGATCAGCATGACCAATATGGAGAAACCTCATCTTTACTAAAAATACAAAAAATTAGCTGGGCATGGTGGCACATGCCTGTAATCCCAGCTACTCAGGAGGCTGAGACAGGAGAATCAATTAAATCTGGGAGGTGGAGGTTGCAGTGAGCCGAACTCCCGCCATTAAAAACAAGCCGGGGAAAGTAGCGAAACTAAGGATAAAAAAAAAAAAAAAAAAGGCTGAGGTGGGAGGATGGGAGGATCACTTGAGCCCAGGAAGTTGAGGCTGCATTGATTTTGATCACGCAACTGTACCCCAGCCTAGGTGACAGACTGAGATCCTGTCTCAAAAAAAGAAGATGTGGTACATATACACAATGGAGTACTACTCAGCTATGAGAAAGAATGAGATCCTGTCATTTGCAGCAACATGTATGGAACTGGAGGTCATGTTAAGTGAAATAAGCCAGGTGCAGAAAGACAGACTTTGAATGTTCTCACTTATTTCTGAGAGCTAAGTATTAAAGCAACTGAACTCATGGAGACAGACAGTAGATTGGTAGTTACCAGTGTCTGGGAAAGGAGAAGGGGATGTGGGGATGGCTAATGGATGCAAACATTTAGGTAGATGGAATGAACGCTATCTAGTATTTGATAGCACAAAAGGGTGACTCTAGTCAGCAATAACTTATTGTATACTTAAAAATAACTACAAGACTATAATTGGATTATCTATAACAAAAAAAAAGGACAAATGCTTGAGGTGACAGATACCCCATTCCCCCTGATGTGATCACTGCACACTGCATGCCTGTATCAGAGTATCTCATTTACCCCATTAATATATACACCTACTATGTACCCACAAAAGTTAAAAATTTTAAGAAAGAAATGAACATAAAAAAAGAATTTACCATTTTTGGTCTGAGATGAGATATAAAATCCCACAGTAAGTGATGTTCTGACCAGTATAGCAAAATATTCTTTTATTAAAAAGCCAAAAGCAGGCCAGGTGCAATGGCTCATGCCTGTAATCCCAGCAGTTGAGAGGCCAAGGTTGGGGGATCACCTGAGGTCAGGAGTTCAAGACCAGCCTGGCCAACATGGTGAAACCCTGTCTCTACTAAAAATACAAAAAGTAGCTGGGTGTGGTGGCACATGCCTATAATTTCAGCTACTCAGGAGGCTGAGGCAGTAGAATTGCTTGA
>NW_016107318.1:4688298-4689803 GCF_001604975.1 Cebus imitator
AAATTTTTGAGTTTTTACCTGACTTCTTGAAGGAAAAGCAGAGCAGTCGGTGATAATATTTCTACCTAGCAGTCAACAGAACATATTACTAAATGAGGAAAGGAATTACATTTTGTCTACTCTTTCCATGGATCTGTAAATCAAAAAACAGTTGGCTGATCCAAGCATTGCTTATGTCTAATTGTGTTTTTCCTGAATTTTGCCACACGGTTGAAACCATGGCTTGAGTCTCATTTTATTTTTTATGTATTGGCACCGTGGAGCCTCTGGGACACAGCCAAGCTGTTACAGAGTGGTTTAGGATCACTGTCTGTGTGCCAGCACCTTCTTTTTCTAATCTTGTCCCCTGTTAAACAAGACACAGCCTCACACCGCAGGGATCCCTCACTGCCAGAGGATAACAGCAGCGGCTCAGCAAGGCAGACCTCAGCGTGCAGAGCCTGGGCGTTGTCCGGGGAAAATCAGCAAATGCGTTTTTCAAAAGTTGGGGTTATGTAAAAGACTGCTCATGGGGAGTCATCCAGTTCACATACCCAGTCAGGCCACTTAGTTCTGCTCATTATCAAGGCCAAAGAAAGAAGGAGGACTATAAATACATTGACTTTAGAGAGATTTAAGGATAAACTTCAGCAAAACTATAAGGATGATTTATAGTCAGCACATTAATGACTTCTCTATAAATAGGACTTCCCATAGTACATGCAGTTCGTCCACTTAAATGTTTTAAGTAACTGTTTTTCCTTTTCTCTTTTTCTCCATTCTGTCTAAAGTTTCAAGTAACATCTTTTAGCAGATATGAAAAAAAATTATCCTTTCTAAAAGTGACCTCTCTAAAACACCTGCTCAATCACTTTCCTGTTAAAGTTACTCAGTGCTTCCTTCCTAGAACTGAGTACTTTCAGTATTCAGTCCAAGCACCCTTGGGTCATGTAGAACTGTGCAACATGATAGCTCCTAGCCACACATGGTTTCTGGGCACTTGAAATCTGATTAGCACAAGGAAGGAACTGAATTTTTAATACTGTTTAATTAAAATTAATCTAAAATTTTTAACTGATAGTTGACCCAATTTTTTGGAAAATTAAAAATTATATTTGGAGCAACCTGGGTATGTGAAATCTACCTTTCAACTGTAAATTTTATGAAATATAAATACAATACCAATATTTTTGATGGAAACTTAGGAACTAAATTTGAGGTAAAGTACCAGCTTTTGAAGACATAGTTTATAAAAAAAAGAATGTAAAAATACGTCATTAAGAATTTTATGGCTGGGCATGGTGGCTCATGCCTATAATCCCAGCACTTTGGAAGGCTGAGGTGGGCGGATCACGATGTCAAGACATCAAGACCATACTAGCCAACATGATGAAACCTCATCTCACTAAAAATACAAGTATTAGCTGGGTGTGGTGGTGTGTGCCTATAGTCCCAGCTACTTGGGAGGCTGAGGCAGGAAAATCGCTTGAACCCAGGAGGCAGAGATTGTAGTGAGCTGAGATCAC
>NW_016107318.1:4689878-4693216 GCF_001604975.1 Cebus imitator
TTGATTACATGTTGAAATGACACTTAGGATATATTAGGTTAAATAAAATATATAGTTAAATTAATTTCACCTGTTTCTTTTTACTTTTCTTTGTGTGTCTATTAGAAAAATTTAAATTTTACATGTGGCTCACATTATATTTCGACAGTGCCGATCTAGCAAATTTACTGACTGTAGGAGGAATGAATGAATGAATGAATGGATTCAAAGCCCTTCACCGCTTGCTTCAATCTTGCTCTTTAAGTCTCATCTGCCACGACTTTAATTCATCTGTTCGGCACTTCATCTGGTGCCAGCATTCCTGGCTCTTTCACGTGTCAGTGGCTTTGTTCCCTCTCCTCCATCTGGCCTGAGTTTCTCTTCATCCTCCAGGACCCAGCTCAAATGTCCTCTTTTCTCTGAAGCCTTTATCTACCTCTCCAGGCCCAAGCTCTGTGCTCTCAAAGACCTGGAGTATTCTGTAAATCCTATTATGGCACCTACCACTTTGCTGGAGTGCAGAGTTTCATGTGTCTTTTTTGTTTTGTTAGGAGACAAAGTCTCATTCTGTCGCCCAGCTGGAGTGCAGTATGCGACTTCAGCTCACTGTTACCTCTGCCTCATGGGTTCCAGCAATTCTCATGCCTCAGCCTCCTGAGTAGCTGGGATTAGAGACGCACACCACTATGCCCATCTAATTTTTGTATTTTTAGTAGAGACAGAGTTTTGCCATGTTGGCCAGGCTGGTCTTGAACTCTTGACCTCAAGTGATCCACCCACCCTGGCCTCCCAAAGTGCTGAGATTACAGGCAAATACCTTTTTCCTATGGATTCCCAGCATGAAGTAGCATGCCTTGGATCTTAGAGATGCCCAGTAAATGTCTACTGAGCATGTCAAAGACCTTACATAGAATAGCGCCAATTCTTTGTTGGTAGAATTCATGTCAGTGACTCCGGGAGGGGCTCTAAGTTAAAGTGGACCTCAGTGAAGGGGGTGCCCTAAGATGGGCAAAGGCAAAATCTGCTATGTGATTACAGCAGCCACAGAGGAAGAAATGACAGTTGTGTACGGATGAGTAAAAAAGGCCTGGAATTCTCTTCTGCTTGCTGTTTAGGGAGAAGACATGCACACAGCAAGCGCAACTCATTTCAGCAGGACAACAGGGGTGCAAACAGTATTGCACTGTATCAAAAGGTCTTCACAGGAATCTGGTGAAGGTCTGACAATCAGGAAGGAAAGGGGGTGGAGCGAAGACTATTTTAAGCAGAGTCATAAAGAAAAAGTCTCTTAAGTCTCTCAGAGCCAGATGGAGGGTTTATGCTTCATTTATCAAGTGAGAGGATGGAACCTTAGGGTTCCTCTAAGTCACTCTCTCCTTCAGGCACACCTTTCTCTTCACCAGGCCAGCAGGAGGGACGCTGTATCTAAATCTAGGTTTCTAGTTGTCAACCAAGGCAGGTCCAGATTAAATGCTTAAAACTTTAAACTGATAACACAGCTTGCAGAGGTGAGGCACTGATAAAAGAGGCTGAGCATCAAGGAGCTGGGAAATTCCAAAGCATTTTTATACTTCAAAGAACCCTTCCCAGGGCAACATGGAGAGACAGGCAAGTAGAAATTAATGGGTTAAAAAAAAATCAGCCTCTGCTTAAAATAGCCCAGCAGTCTCTCCTACTAGAAAAAAAATCTAAGCGTATCTTTCCACTGCATAGTTGTTAGTAGTGGACAGAAACAACTAGAAACATCCTAGTTGAATAAACTATAGAATGTCTATATTATGGCATATTATATAACTATTAAAAAGAAAACAGTCTTGTGATATGTGTTAACCTGGAGATGTTTCACAGAAATGTGTACAGGTTGGCAGTATTTTCATGAAATCAGCACTACCCCACCACGGCTGTGTGTGTGCATCCATTGTAAATAGTTTGATTTCAGAGAGAAAGAATGAGGGGCTGGGGAAAGAAGAAAAGAAAGAGAAGAGAAGGAGGAAGGAAGGGAGGAGGAGAGGCGGAAACATACACAATAAGCAGTTCAGATTGGTTATTTGAGGGAAGCAAGGTTGTGAGGAGCATAGTTGTGTGTGTTGTGGGCATATATAGTCACGCACCTATAACAATGTTTTGGTAATGACAGACTACTTGTACAACAGCAGTCTCATAAGATTACAATGGAGCTGAACAATTCCTAGCACCTTGTGATGTGGTAGCTGTAATAATGTCATAGCGCAATGCATTACTCATGTTTCTGTTGATGCTGGTGTAAAGAAACCCACAGTGCTGCCAGTGTTGTAAACGTATAGCACGTGGCCGGGTGCAGTGGCTCACGCTTGTAATCCCAGCATTTTGGGAGGCTGAGGCAGGCAGATCATGAGGTCAGGAGATCAAGACCATCCTGGCCAACATGGTGAAACCCCGTCTCTACTAAAATACAAAAAAATTAGCTGGGTGTGGTAGCACATGCCTGTAGTCCCAGCTACTCAGGAGGCTGAGGCAGGAGAATTGCTTGAATCCAGCAGGCGGAGACTGCAGTGAGCCGAGACCGTGCCACTGCACTACAGCCTGGGCAACAATGCAAGACTCTGTCTCAAAATAAAAAAAAAATAAAAAAAAATAAAAAAAGTATAGCACGTACAATTATGTAAAGTACGTAATGCTTGATGATGACAATAAACGACTATGTTATCAGTTTATGTATTTCCTATATTTTTATTTATTATTTCAGAGTGCATTTTTTCTACTTGTTAAAAAGGAGCTGTCAAACAGCCTCAGGCAGGTCCTTCGGGGTGCTCCAGAAAAAGGCCTTGTTATCAAAGCAGATGATAGCTCCATGCACGTCACTGCCCCTGACGCCCCTCGAGTGGGACAAGCTGTGGAGGTGAAGACAGTGAGGTGGTGACTCTAACCCTGTGCAGGCAGGCCTAGGCTAATGTATGTCTCCATCTCCGTTTTTAAGAACAAAAGCTTAAAAAGTAGAAAAAGATTTTTTAAAGTAGAAAAAACCTTACAGAATAAGGATGTAAAGAAAAAGTATTTTGTACATCTATACAGTGTGTTTGTGTTTTAAGCTAAGTTCTATGTAGCAGTCAAAAAGTTAAAAGATTTTAAACGCTTATAAAGTAAAAAGGCTATAGTAAGCCAAAGTTAATTTATGACTGAAGAAAGAAAAATATTTGATAAATTTAGCATAGCCTAAATGCACAGTGTTTATAAAGTCTACACAGTGTGCAGTCATGTCCTAGGCCTTCACATTCACTCAGTGACGCCCAGAGCAGCTTCCAGTCCAGAAAGCACTATTCATGGTAAGTGCCCTATACAGCAAGTTTACCACTGAAATATTTTATGCTGTATTTTTACTG
>NW_016107318.1:4694126-4695394 GCF_001604975.1 Cebus imitator
TTTTTAGTAGAGACGGGGTTTCACCATGTTGACCAGGATGGTCTCGATCTCTTGACCTCGTGATCCACCCGCCTCGGCCTCCCAAAGTGCTGGGATTACAAGCGTGAGCCACCGCGCCCGGCCTGTTATGACTTATATTATATCCAGTGAAAATGTCATCTGTGTGTGAAGCCACCATAATGGCATTCTCAGATATTCACTGAGAAATTGAACTAAAAATTAGTTGAGTTACTTTAGCCAACTGAAAGAAGAATCAAAATTAAGAATTTAGTACAGAGAATTCAAGGTATAAAAGTAATTCTGGGTTTTCCTTTACTTATGTTAAACTACAAACTTGGGAACCCAGTCGGTTGTGAATTACCCAGTAGATTTTGCAATGAAGGGGCGAAATGTGACCTATGGTACCTTCTGCTTCCACTTTCCTTAGTAATGCCAGACACTGCAGAAACTTCTCACTCTTCATGCCTCAATACATAGGGCTTCTCCTGATAGCACGGTGACCAGAACAATGAGGACCATTGCATTTCAGGACCTAGTGAAAATGGTTAAACTACTAAGAAGTTGAGACATTGCAGCAGCAGAATCGCTGAGGAAAAAAGCTTATTATCTCCTCTACAAAAGCAGGGTTGCCAAGGAACTTGATTTTCTGCATCTGTAAAACTCATGTTTACGGAGTCACTGGGCTCTCTTTTAAAAATTTTTAAATATATTTTTATGTTTATTATTTTTTGAGATGGAGTTTTGCTCTGTCACCCAGGCTGGAGTGCAACGGCACGGTCTCAGCTCACTGCAACCTCTGCCTCCCAGGTCCAAGCAATTCTCCTGCCTCAACCTCTCGAGTAGCTGGGATTAAAGGTACCCGCCACTACGTCTGGCTAAGTTTTGTATTTTTAGTAAAGACTGGGTTTCACCATGTTGGCCAGGCTGGTCTCGAACTCCTGACCTCATGATCCACCCGCCTCAGCCTCCCAAAGTGCTGGGATTACAGGCATGAGCCCCTCCGCCTGGCCTCTCTTATTTTTTTAATCAGTTAAGAGTAGCAAATAACACAGGGACAGACACCATCTGTTACCAGGCCCTCTTCATCTGTGGCCTGCAGTGTTTCTGGACTAATTATGCCATGAACAAAATGTATGTAAAAAATGGAAGAAAACGTAATGTAAGGAAATATAATGTTCATTGGTGATTATCTTTGGGTGGAAAACTTCTGAATAATTTTAATGTTTACATTTATATTCTTAAATGTTCCAGTTTGTTTCTTTTCTTTT
>NW_016107318.1:4695424-4717984 GCF_001604975.1 Cebus imitator
TTTTGAGACAGAGTCTCGCTCTGTAGCCAGGCGCCAGGCTGGAGTGCAGTGGCACGATCTCGGCTCACTGCAACCTCCGCCTCCCGGGTTCAAGCAATTCTCCTACCTCAGCCTCCCGGGTAGCTGGGACTACAGGCACGCGCCACCACGCCCAGCTAATTTTTTTGTATTTTTAGTAGAGACAGGGTTTCACCATGTTGGCCAGGATGGTCTCGATCTCTTGACCTCGTGATCCACCTGCCTCAGCTTCCCAAAGTGCTGGGATTACAGGCTTGAGACACTGCGCCCGGCCTAGTTTGTTTCCTTTTGAAATGTGTAGTTGTTACTTGTATACTTAGGAAACAAAGAGACTTTAAATATCATTTGATAGAATTCTGCCTATGCCACTTGAGATATGTATTTCTGTGGCTTCTCTCGGCTGACAATCAGACCTTCTCTCTTGGCATTCCTTGTCCCTCATCTGCTTCACAGGGAATACTCCCACGTAACCATGTTTGTATCAGTCAGGTCCTAGTTCAAATGCTACCTCCTCAGACTTTCCAAACACCTGCCCACAATGTTCACTCCCAACAATGCATTCTGTTTTGTTTTAGCCACAGAACTTGTTAGTGGTTGCTTTATTTTCTTGTATACTGTTTTCCTCTTTTTTTTTTTTTTTTTTTTCCTGCTTTGTCACCCAGGCTGGAATGTGGTGGTGTGATCTTGGATTACTGCAACCTTTGCCTCCTGGGTTCAAGTAATTCTCCTGCCTCAGCCTCCCCAGTAGCTGGTATTACAGATGTGCACCACCATGTCCAGCTATTTTTTGTATTGTTAGTAGAGACGGGGTTTTGCCATGTGTTGTCACGCTGGTCTCAAACTCCTGGCCTCAAGTGATCCGCCCGCCTTGGCCTCCCAAAGCGCTGGGATTATAGGTGTGAGCCACTGTGCCTGGCCTGTTTTTCTCTTTTCATTGAGGGACTTTGTCATGTTGACTGTGTTCCCAGCACCAAGTATACTGAACCACGCATACCATATGCACTCAACAAAGTACAGAACAAACAAACATGACCTGCTAACCCATGACCCCAGCTGCTTGTCCATAGCTAAAAGAGCCAGGGAGACCCTGGGCAAAGAAGTTCTAATGTTATTGTACAAGGATGGCATTATGACGACATAAAGAATAAGGGAGTGGCTGTATACATTCTGCTTTGCTTTAAAAATTGCCTTTGAAATTTTGCTACACTTTCTTTAGCTAGCTGGTGGCCAAAAGGGCTGACTGTCATGCGGTGGGGGATGGTGGGGCGTCAGCTGATGGGTTCAGCGTCAGTATTGCTGGGCAGAGGCCTGAGGGCGGTGCTTGTGGCCTATTTGTGGGCTGCATGGGTTGGCCCACCTTGTGGCCTTAATTCCTAAATAAATTTCATGGAACTGCTGATTCGTCTCACTTGCTTTCTTGAAGTACATTCACCAGCCCCACCTAGTTTTAAGAAAGCTCCTTAAGTGACCCAGAGGTCCTCCTGGGTGAGCAGCTCTTGTCTTGGGTTGAGTAAAACAACAGGGAGCAGGGGCAAACAGTCCAAAGAGCGTCACAGGAGCAGGACACAAGCTGTTACTTAGAAACCGAGGGAGATTAAGCTGATGCAAGAGGACTGGGCAAAAACCCAGAGACCAGACAACAGAACGGCTCAGTCTCCAGTGGCGAACAATCCTATCCCCCGACTCCACCCCAGCTTCTCCTGCAGTCCCGCCTCTGTCGCCCTAGCTGCTGGCTTAGGGTACCTGCAGACAAACCTCAGCTTCCTGGGCCAGCACACTGTCTCTGTGCTAGGTGTGTAGCGGGGACTCTTCATCTTTGCAGCTGTGTGGGTAGGGGTGGTCCCGGGCAGAGGCGGTGGGACAAAGCAGCCTCCCTGAGGCTCTCTGGGAGTCCTGAAGGCTGAAGCCCTCACTGCTTTGCAGTCCGGGCTGGAGAGCTTTGACATATTTGTACAGTGGATCATAACGTTACCTCACCATGGACCCAGCTGCCAGCATCTCCAAAATGCAGGGATATTGAAGAAATGAGCCAAAGGGGACTGCAAACCTCTTTTCCACTGTTAAATAAAATTTGTAGGAGGCCATCAGTTTGGACTAGGCTCCTGTTCCTGGCCCAACAGACTGAACCAACATGGAATCATCCATACTAAATGAAACAAACAACGTGGGTGTACACTGTAACAGATGGCTGAGTTTGGGTAGTTACAGCAGCTGAGCTTAAGTCAATCGTAGGTGGCCAGCTGATTCACGTAAGGCCTTAACTAATTAACCTCTGTTCCTCACTGCTGTTTTCTAAACATAAATGCTGCTTGATCATGTGGCTTATTCTTCAAACATTTTCTGGTCCTGAGGTCTGCCCAATTCTAGAGTCATGAATAAAAGCCAATGAAGATCTTTAAATGTGTTGCAGTCTGGTCTTTTTGACACCATTAACTTAGAAAGCTCTAAGGAAGATTCCAGAAATCAGATTTGTCTGAGAACTCAACCCTGTACCCATGTGCAGTCATTTGTAAATTTGTGGAATTCAGGTTGTTATAATACAATAGAAAGCTAAGAGGGATTTTCCAACTCTAAAAGTAGTTAAATCCTGAATTACTTAGGAATTTTCCCATCTTTACAAATCTTAAAAGTGGAAGACCCTTCCTTCCTTCCCTCCTTCCTTCCCTTTTTCCTTCCTCCTTCCCTCTCCACCTCCCTTTCCCTCTCCCTCCTTCTCTCTTTCTCTCTTTCTTTCTTTCACAGGAACTCTCTCTGTCACCCAGGCTGGAGTGCAGTGGCATGATTTTGGCTCACTGCAATCTCCACCTCCTGGATTCAAGCAATTCTCCTGCCTCATCCTCTGGAGTAGCTGGGATTGCAGGTGCGTGCCACCACACTGGCTAATTTTTGTATTTTTAGTAGAGATGGGGTTTCACCATATTGGTCAGGCTAGTCTTGAACTCCAGCCTCCAATGATAAGCTGCCTTGGTCTCCCAAAGTGCTGGAATTACAGGCGTGAGCCACCATGCCCAGATGGAAGAAATACCTTTTTGCCTGGATAACTTCTGTGTATGTTCCAGGCTGCTCAAAAGGTGGAAATCACTAGACAATCTAATTTTGTAAATGCCTTTGCACCTTGAATTCTTGAGACACTACTCTTACATAATGCACTTTTTGTTTTATGTTTTGGGTCTTTTTTTTTTTTTTTGGAGAGACAGTCTTGCTCTGTTGCCCAGGCTGGAGTGCAGAGGTGCAATCATGGCAAAGCGTAGGCTCGACCTCCCAGGCCCAAGCAATCCTCCCATTTCAGCCTCCCAAGTAACTGAGGCCACAGGCACGCACCACTACATCCAGCTAATTTTTGCTGTTTTGGGAGATACGGGGTCTCGAAATGTTGTCTAGGCTGGTCTTGAAACTTTTGGACTCAAGTAATTCTCCTGTCTTGGCCTCCCAAAGAATTGGGATAACAGGTGTGAGCCACTGCACCTAGCCCTGCTTTTAAACACTGAAGTCTTTATTTTAAAAACGTGGCTCCAGAGGTCACATAAAGCACAACAAGTAAGTCTCACGTTGCACATCAAGTCCTATCAATCAGCAGTAGCTGCCTGGAGTGTTGTGTTCTCAGGCCACATCTGAGTACGGCAGGAAACAGTGCTGGGATGAATTAGCGATGGCTGCCATGGATGCGGAAGTAGGGGATGATGGCTCTCATGCCACATATTTGATACCCTGAGTATATCAAGTGTTGGGATTCTGGGAGGTGGACGATTCACAGAGTTAGAAGATAAGAATTCGTTATCAATGGTTTCCCCCTGAGGAATCGGTAAGGTAGCTTCCTCAGAGACAAGTTTGTTATCTATTGATGATGTCTTTGATCCTGCCAACAGCGAGAGATCCCACTCTCCCCTCTCTGATTTGAGTCTCAGGATTTTGTTCCTGCTTAAAAGCCCACTCCGTCATCCTCATGGATTTGTTCCTGGACACTATTCTAGCTTCTCAGTGGTCTCCTAGCCTTACCTTCTTGCATCCGTTTTCCATAGAGATGATGGAGCGAGCTTTCTAGATTGAAATCCTGATTACGCCTACCCCTTCAGTATTTCCCATCACTCACAAGGCAGTTATTTGCTCCTACGTACGATCCATCTTGATCTAGTCCTTGCTTGCCTCTCCATCCCCATCTCTTGCCCCTCTTTTCCTTGGCACTTTATGTCACAGCCACGTGGAGTTACGTGGTTTTCCCGATCTTCTCCACTTGGGCCTTCTCTGGTATGGCGTGCACGCCCACCTCAGACACTCAGCTGAGTCCTCCTGATGCCACCTTCCCGAATCCTTTCCTTCCCCTTTCACTGGAGGAAAGGGCCCTCGTCACATACTGTGTTTGCTTTGATCCTGTTGTGTGATCACACATTTGTCTCTCTCTCCTACTAAAACCCTAAGCTCTGCAAGGATTCAAGAATCTTATTTATTTGCATCTAAACCACTAGTGCAATTGATGGACTACAGGTGCCTGATACATAGTTATGGGATGAGTGGGAGGATGAGGACTGGGCACTTTTCCCAAATTCATGAAATTGACAGTGACTCAGCAGAGAGCTCATGATCACTAAGTTGATATACTCATTTCCTCACACTATCCTCATTGCTTTACTTAATGACCTGCTTTCCTGGCCCCAATGCAGCTCCTTCTAAAAATATTAGTTATCACGAGAAATGGAGGCAAAGGGGCCAAGTGCCAATTGTGAATGATGTAAAATTCTAGAAATTCGAAGTCATTGACTCTTAGTTCTAGTGAACAGTCTCAGAGTCCAGAACCAGTGGCAGAACCTATGTCTCATCCACTTCTCCCTCCTCCCTGCCTTCTTCCTTTCCTCTCTCCCTCTCTTTTTTTGGAAAAAAGTTGTTTTCAGCAACTATAAAGGCATCTGTGAAAATTATATGACCAACATTTTATGGTCTATATGATGACAGATATTTAATTTTTATTAAGATAAAAGTGAAGAGTAAGGGATTCATATTTTGGTCCAAACTCTTCTTTTTTCTTTGAGACAGGGTCTTGCTCTGTTGCCCATCCTGGAGTGTAGTGGCTCAGTCTCAGCTCACTACAGCCTCCACCTCTGGGGCTCAAGCAGTCCTTCCACCTCAGCCTCTTGAGTAGCTGGGATTATAGGCATGTGCCACCATGCCCAGCTAATGTTTTGTAGAGACAGGGTCTCACTAGATTGCTTAGGCTGGCCTTGAACTCCCGGGTTCAAGCAGCATACCAGCCTTGACCTCCCAAAGTTTTGGGGTTCCAGGCGGGAGCCACCGCGCTGGGCCTTTAGGCCCCCGTGCGACAGCTGCACAGAGTTCTAATTCTCAGATCCTTTAACTAAAATGTTCTCAACTTTTTCTTTTTCCTGAAAAAAAGATAACGGGCTCATTTCAGAGGGGAAAGGGAAGCGACTCGCCTTGTGTAGCTGTGTTTTTGTCTCGTAGTAGGCGATCACGGGGATGGACGCTCGGTAGTAGGCTTCCAGGCGCTTGGTGATGGTCTTGGCGGTGTCGTCTGCGTGCGGGCTGCTCTGGCTCTTTTGGAGAAGGCGGTTGGTCATGGTGTCTGCCGAGCAGTCCATGCAGATCACCAAGTGTGGGTCTCCAATCTGGGGGTGGGAGTAGAGCACGACACGGTCAGAAACTTCACCCTGCTCAGGCTCTGGAAAGGCCCAGGGCCTCCGGGTTTTCCTTTCTTGGCTTTCTGGTTCCCCTCAAGCCCCAGCATTACACTGTGGTTCAGGGGGCCTGGACTCCATAGCCCCCCTCCAGGACAGCTCCTTTCCACATGCTGCCTCAGGGCTGTCTCTTGCCCTCAGCGTTTAGGTCCCCTCACGTCATGCAGGGGCATCTGTGCCACCCACTGCAGCGCTGTCTGTCTTCTGCACTGAGGAGACAGGAGTATGCGTGTGCGAGGGGGTGTTTCCTCCTATGTGAAGCCTTCCCTGACCACCTGAGGCAGAGCTAATCACTTCTCTTTCAAGCCACCAGGATCTCTTATACCAGCCACCAGTGGCGCACTGTGGCTGTGCCAGTACTGTCAGCTGAGTGGAGCATAAAGGTTGAGCGCACAGGCTGAGTCAGGCTGCTTAGGTCAAACCCTGGGATCGTGACTCGTTTCCAAGATGGGCTTCATCAATTTGTTACCTCACTTTACTTGTCAGCTACTCTCCCACTGAGACACAGAAACACCTGGAATCTGACCTATAACTGTTTTGACCAACAGACTGTAGCAAAAATGGTGTCCCATGCTTTTAGAGTGTAGGTTTCAAGAAAATTTGTAGTTTCTGTCTGGTTTTGTGGACCACTTTCTGTAGTGCGGAGTCAGCTGCCATCTAAGATGTCCAACTATCCTGAGACTGCCAGGCTGCGAGGAAGCCCAACTTAGCCACGTGGAGGGGTCATGTGGACGGAGATGCCCGACCAGCCCCTAGCTGTTTCGGACATCCCAGCCCTGGCTCCAGACATGCATCTCACTCTCAGCCACTGACTGCAATTGCATAAGGAACCCCAAGTGAGAACCAGCCTGCTGAGCCCCTCAACCTCCAGAACCATGAGAGATAATAGCAAATTGTTCTCTACAGTTTTTATTTTATTATTATTTTTTTGAGATGGAGTCTTGCACTGTTGCCAGGCTGGAGTGCAGTGGCAGGATCTCAGCTCACTGCAACCTCCGCCTCCCGGGTTTAAGCCATTCTCCTGCCTCAGCCTCCCGAGTAGTTGGGATTACAGGCACCCACCACCACACTCAGCTAATTTTTGTATTTTTAATAGAGACGGGGTTTCACCATGTTAGCCAGGATGGTCTCGATCTCTTGACTTTGTGATCCACCCACCTCAGCCTCCCAAAGTGCTAGGATTATAGGTGTGAGCCACTGCACGTAGCCTATTTTATTTTTTAAGAGGCGAGGTCTCACTCTGATGCCCAGGCTGGAGTGCAATGGCTACTCACGGGCATAATTATAGTGCACTATGGTCTTGAACTCCTGGAATCAAGTGATCATCTTGCCTCAGCCTCCAGAGCAGCTGGAACTACATGCACATGCCACTGTGCCAGGCTTCAATCTTGTTCTTTTAAACTGACTTCCTCATTAACTAGAAGCCTGACTTAGCTTCTCTGCCTCTCAGTTTTCTCATTCATACAATAAGGATGGTCACAGGATTGCTGTGAGGATGAAACAAAATTAAACAAGATAATGTATGTATGCTCCTTGGCATACGGCAAACATTCACTAACTATTCACTATTACGCTTATTTCCTCTATGAGGCTTAGGTTCCCCATGTGCAGGGATTAAGAATTCTCCGCTCCCAGTCCCAAGTCTCGCACACAGTAGGTGATGAAGAAATGTTTTAATGAATGAATGATGGTGGTAGGAGTCTCCCCATCTCCCTATTCTTCTCTTACATGTTCTTTTGTCTCTGGCACATGCTTACTTTGCCTCCTCCTCCAACCCTGGATCAAAGGAAACCATTACTCCCCCGGCCCTGAGGCATTTGAGCTGTGAGTAGATGAAGGCTTGCCACCGCTGTATAAAGTGTGTGGGGTGAGATGAGAACAAAGTTCAGTCAAGAAGAGGATGTTTAGGCAGCACGGAAAACCCACAGTATCGTGAGCTGCCAGACAATGTTGATGGAACATTTGTCTACCTCCTCTGAGGGGTATACTTTAAGGAACAGAGTGGAAGCATTCTCCAAAATCTACAACAGTGCAATAAACCTCTGGAATAGGTCATGAGACTTTCTGTCTGTATTACATGGAAGGAAAAAAAAAAAGCATTTGTGCAGCAAGAAAGGATGGGTGAGGGTTTAGGAGAAAATGACTCTTGTTCACCAGCAGAGGGCGAGCTTGGGAGGCGACGTAATGTTCTCCCTGAAACTTCGGGTTAGGGCTGCAGGAGGCAGCCAGGGGATTTCTCCAGTTGTGGGGTCATTTTCAGGCCACTCGTGGGGACAGGAAAGATAATTCAGGGACACAGGTACAAACAGAGATTATGTGCCACCGAGCAGGAGCCAGCAGCAAATGACCTTTTAGACCAAAATACGCACAGGGCAGAGAGGTAGCTTTTTCTTCCACACTGATTCCCAAAATGTGCCCCGTGGACCAGCAGCATATCATTTGGAAGCCTGTTAGAAATGCAGAATCTCAGGCACAACACGTGACCTGCTGAAGCAGAATCTGCATTCTGTGTGTGTGTATGTGTGTGACTGAGTCCCCTGCTCTGTCTTTCAGGCTGGACTGCAGTGGTGTGATCACTGCAACCTCTGCCTCCAGGGTTCAAGTGATCCTCCTGTCTTAGCCTCCCAACTAGCTGGGATTACAGGTGTGCGCCACCACACCCAGCTAGTTTTTGTATTTTTAATAGAGACGGGGTTTCACCATAATGTCCAGGTTGGTCTTGAACTCCTAACCTCAAGTGATCTTCCTGCCTCATCCTCCCAAAGTAATGGGATTACAGGGAGAGCCACCGCACCGAGCCCAGAGTCTTCATCTTAACGAGATCCCTAGGTGAGTCTACACAACATCAGTTTGAGAAGCTACTCTGCCACGTCATTTTCCTGTGCCAAAACTGGGAGATTTGACCTAACCTCTCTCTCCTGGAATCAGCACTCTCTTCCTATATAAAAAGCTATCGAGCTGTTATTCTATTTGGAAGTGACCTGAACCATTTGTTTTTAGTAACTAAAATTTTTTGAAATGTTTAAATGAGATACCATTTAATTCTTTTCAAAATGCTTTGCTATGTATCATTAGAAAGTCCCCTGGAGTAGCTGTCTGGCTCCCAGCCCTGCCCTGTTATCACCAGACTGTGGTTAGTCTTTAACATCAAGTGAGCAGGTGAACAGAGAACTCTGCCCTTGGCTGAATGAATCAGAGATCTGGGGATATTGCCCTGCCCCCAACATCACTCCGCTGGCACCCTGGAGATTTGCCACCAGCATCATTGGATTCTCCAATGGCCTTTGGTGTTCAGGGGACCTTAGTTAGAGCACAAGTGCCCTTGGAAAGGCTGCTGAGATGCCATCAGCAACGTTTCAGCAGCTGACTGAGCTTCACTGTGCTAAGGGCTTTACAGCCAGCCATCCCTTAAGCCTCTGGCACCCTTGCCGGGAAGTATGATTATCCCCACTTTAAGAATGAGGAAATGGAGGCCCTCAGAGGTTAACCTTCCCAAGGTCACTGGGGACTACTGAGTGACAGGCCTGAAGCAGCTGCATGTAACCCCAAAGCCTGGTGACCTCACCCCGATGGAGGGAGCCAGTGCCTTCAGAATGCGGCTTGGGTAAGAAGCTGGGTGGGCCAAATGGAGCCCTGCTGCGGGAAAGGGAGCAATTGGGATGGCGTACCCACTCACTTATTTTATTTTTCAGAAGTGGCCTCTGCTGCCTCTTGGGATTTAGTGGGACCACGCTCATCCTTGCACCCCTCCGGGCATGAGAGAAGCCCACCAGCCTGAGGACATCAGCATCATGGACTGTGATCATGGTTTCGCCTTGGTCATTCCAGCAAGCGGAGGAGGAGGAGAAGTTTGCCCTCCTGCCCTCTGACTCCACCCCCACCTGAGTGTTCTTCTGATTAAGTCAGAATGGGGGTTAGGCCACGTTTACCAATGGGCAGGAGCTCTCCATGCCATCCAGGAACTCTCTTTGTTGAGAATAACATCTAATTCTCGATGTGTGCCTTAGTTTCCTCATTTAAAAACGAGGATAATGAGAGTGTTTGACTCCCTGGACTATTGTGAGGGTTGAATGAGTTGGTGCATGTGAAGTCCCTGACCCACTTCAAACACTACATAAACGTGAGCTAATGTTATTTAAGGTGGGCGTGGCCACATCACCATCCTTTTGACCTGTGAAGTCTCCCGTTGGTCAGGTTTAGGTCTAGAAAGAGTCAGCGGTCTTACACAGACTTGTGTTCTAAGTCATACACTCCTGCATGTCTACCAGAGTCTCCCTGCACTGGCAGGAAAGGGCCCTGGCTGAGAAGAAAGTAGCGTGCTTGTTTCTCATTTGCTCTCACCTTGAGGTATGTCCCCGTGGGGGAAGGAACCTCACTACAGAAGGAATATCTGGGTCATGCCAGCATTCCTGAACACACAACCCTAATGATAGTAATACTGCTCGATTGATGTATGCCTTCTCCCCCAGTGCCACCATTATGCAGCTCTAAGTTCTGCAGTGAACCAGAAATCAGAAGAGGAGAATCTCCAGAGGAAAATCCTATGTGGCCTCCAGGGCTTCTCACAATTCTAAACAACTAGAACACGCCAACTGGACATTCCCTTGGCCAGACTCAAACTTCGTATGCACGTGCACGCATGTGTGTATATGTGTGTTAAGAGCTCACACTGAAGATTAGAATATACTTAGAAACACTGGTTCTGTTGATGAAGTGTCATGAGATATTTGAAGGTCATGAGGCAGAGGTATCGCTGTGAAGCCATCATTCACACATCCACGAGAGTTACGTGCATATCCTGGCTAAAGGCAGAATTTCAGCTAAGAGTCTTTTGGGAGGGAAAAGCCAAGAGCAAACCCATGTATTCTACTTCTGTTAATATGTGTTTAAATTGGCTGGTGTTGAGTATGAGATTGGCTTAATATAGGAAAGCATTTTGATCTGGAGTCAGGCTAAGCGCAGAGCCCTTCTCGAGATGGTAAGAATCAATAAAATGGGGGTAGTAACACCTATTAAGTAGGACTGTAAAAATTAATCAAAACACATTTGCAAAGCATCGAGTTCAGTTCCTGGCACATTGTAAGTACTCAAAACATAGTTATTGTTCCCATATTCTATATGATTTTAACTATGCAAAAACGAGCAGAACAAAGATGGGGAGAATGTCCATCAAATGTTAACAGGTATTATCACTGGGTGGTTATTCTTTGTTTTGTACATTGTTTCATATTATGTAATTTTTATTTCTTTTTTTTATTTTGAGATGGAGTCTCGCTCTGTTGCCCAGGCTGGAGTGCAGTGGTGTGATCTCAGCTCACTGCAACCTCCGCCTCTTGGGTTCAAGCGATTCTCCTGTCTCAGCCTCCCAAGCAGCTGGGACTACAAACAGGTGCCACCACACCCAGCTAATTTTTGTATTTTTAGTAGAGACAGGGTTTCAACATATTGGCCAGGCTGGTCTTCAACTCCTGACCTCGTGATACACCTGCCTCGGCCTCCCAAAGTGCTGGGATTACAGGTGTGAGCCACTACGCTCAGCCAATTTTTCTTTCTATAGTCAGAAAAAATACACATTATTAAAAAAAACTGTAATGATACATTGAACACCATATGTAGGCTTATAAATGTGTAAAGGCACTTGTCAAAGATCCCATCTGATCTTCCCAACAATCACTGAGGTAGGTATCCAACCAACATTTTACAGAAGAGGAGATGGAGCTCTACAAAGTTAGCTGACTTGCTTACCAACCAGTGAATTACAAAGCCAGGCTCCAAATATAGGCCTGTTCATACCAGAGTCACTCTAACCTCTCAGCTGGAGTGCGGGATGGAGATAGTGATCAGAAATCCTGACTCCTCCCTAACATTACTTCTGCCCCGTTACACACATCTACACGCTCACAGCATACATGCACACATGCACATACACACAGCCTTCCCTCTCCCAGTAAATCATGCTGCAGACTGAAGGCACAGGTTGTCATTCAACAGGGACAAAACCAGTCTGAGGAATAGAAGGTAAAAGAGAACAGGAAGGTAAAAGAGAAACCGCAAACAGACTTACCCTTAAGCTGCGGACATTAGTTTGCATTTGACTTTTAGCAATGTCATATGTGTGGTCAAGGAAATCCTCAAAGGACCTTGCATCTTAGAGAACTCAGCTACAGGTATGCAAAAGTGTCAGTCTAACTAACTGAAATTTTAAAGCCACAGATGGTCCAATGCATCGGGTATGTTAATCTCGGTGACATGGAAAGGCTGGTGCGATTTCTGTGGGCTGGTTAAAACCTCTCCCAGGCTTGAGTGGACTTCAAACATAGTTGCAGGCCTGATGCACATACGGGAAACACTATGCTTTCAACCAAGCTGATTACTCGGAACCTCTGGGGAAAATCAGATGTCTGTATCTGTTTTTGTCAAATTTCAAATTAATTTCTTGCCTGTAATTCGGAGGGGAGCTACAAATGAAGAGCGCTGCAGGACATTAATGAGTCAACATAGCTCATTCTGTCTTTGTAGAATCTTTGTTCATCTGGTCAGGTTTTTTTGTTTGTTTGTTTGTTTTGTTTTGTTTTGTTTTTGGAGATGGAGTCTCACTCTGTTGCCCAGGCTGGAGTACAGTGGTGCAATCTCAGCTCACTGCAACCTCAGCCTCCTGGGTTCAAGTAATTCTACTGGCTCAGCCTCCTAAGTAGCTTGGATTACAGGCATGTGCCAACACGCCCGGCTCATTTTATATTTTTAGTAGAAACAGGGTTTCACTATTTTGGTCTGGCTAGTCTCAAACTCCTGACCTCAGGTGATCTGCCTGCCTTGGCCTTCCAAAGTGCTGGGATTACAGGCATAAGCCACTGTGCCCAGCCATCTGGTCAGATTTAAAGCAGGTGCTCATCCTGGAGGGCTGGATGTGTTCTCTTGCACACCTGCTAAATTGATACTAGAATCTTCTAAAGTTACTATACCCAGGGACAAATCAATATCACTCTTCGTCTCTGTAAGTTCCTCCTAGCAGTATGTAAAAAACTATCTTTGAAGATGTCGCTTAAGGGTTGTATGTTCAGTAATGAAATGGGTCACCTGTGTGTTGTTTCAAATGGCATCATAAATTTTAGCACTGGGTGAAACTGTCTAGTCACCATATGGATGACTTTCTTGTTCCTTAGTTCTAGTTAGGCTTCTTCTCTGCCACATTCTAAAACCTGTCTGAATGGGGACCACAGTGGGAGATGAAGTTTTTGCTTTACTTTAGGGAAGATCACATGGCTCATTTGAATTCATACTTACCCAAAGGCCAGAGGACAGACCAATGCGCTACACAGAGCCCTGGGCTCATTCTTACTGGGTTTTAAGCAAAGGAGAAAGTGGTGACGATGCAGGAATTTTAGAGGCTTGTATGAGGTGTGATTAACAAATGAGTGATGCTAAACTGACAATATTTTATAAACTTTTATAGTTTAGAAGACATTTATGTATGTTATATCATCTGATGTTTACAAAAACCTTTAAATAGATGTTAACAGGTATTGTGATCTCCATAATATATGACAGAGGTGAAAACCTAGGTTTTCTGACACCAGAGTACATGAGTGATATGTTTTAACGATGTCACTTTGGGAAGCTCCAGGGCTGTCATTGCTCAAAATGGTGTGGAATCCCATAGGCCTAAGTTCTGGGGTTTGCCTTCAGACTCAATTTTAAAATCCCCCAAAGAAGAATAATAATTATAATTTAATTTTGTTGTTGTTGACTGAGAGAGAGCACACACCCTTATTTATTTACTATATATCTTGTCCTTGACATTTGATGGTCTCAAAAGAATATTCTACCACCTCTCAGAGCAATAATAATAATAAAAGACTTCTATTCCTATCACTTTCAAACAAGCGCAGGACCTGTCTTGACTTTCCTGGAGGCTCTCTCAGAGCTCTTCTGACCTTAAGTTCAAGGGCAATGTAAGTGTGAAAAGCCTGAACCTCAGTAAACGCTGTTGACCCTGCGGGCAGTTATTACGCATCTGCAATTGTATTTTAGTGGCATGCTTACACAACTGCCAGTCCTCATAGGAAGCTTCTCAACAGCTGGACCACACCTTCCTCTCTCTCTACCCATTCTAACTCCCCAGCCCTGCACAGGCCTTGATTCTGAGGTGGTGTAAGAAAAATATTCCCGTTCCTCAATTATTCAGAATGTATCCCCAGGGACTTATCCAGAGCTTAGATGTTGGCTAGAAGATTAGAATAAACAAAATCTAAAACAATCCATGGAAGGCTTAATGTTGCTAAGATGCTGATATTACCCAAAATAATCTAAGATTTAATGTAATTCCTGTCAAAATCCCAATGTGTGTGTGTGTGTGTTTTTTTTTTTTTTTTAAGCAGGAATAGAAATATCATTCTAAAACCATATAGAATCTAAAGAGGCCCTGAATTGCCAAAACAGTCATCAAAAAGAACAGCAAAGTCAGAGGTCTCACATTTTCTGATTTCAAAACTTATTACTAAGCTACAGTAATCAAAAGAATGTGGTACAGACATAAAGACAGATATACAGACCAACAGAATAGACAGCCCAGAAATAAACCGTCACATATATATGGTCAAATGATTTTTCACAAGGATGCTAACATGGTCTGGAATTTGTCCCCTCCAAATCTCATGTTGAAATGTGACCTCCAGTGTTGGAGGTGGGGCCAGTTGAAGATGTTTGGGTCATGGGGGCAGGTTGTTTGTGAACGGCTTGGTGCTGTCCTCATAGTAACAACTGAGTTATCAATCTATGAGTTCACAGAAGATGTGATTATATAAAAGAGTCAGGGCCTCAGGTGTCTCTCTCTCAATATGTGATGTACTGGCTTCCCCTTCACCTTCCGCTGTTAGTGGAAGCTTCCTGAGGCCTCACCAGGAGCAGATGCCAATGCCATGCTTCCTGTACAGGCTGCAGAACGATAAGCCAAAATTATCTCTTTTCTTTATTAAGTACCCAGCCTCAGGTATTCCTCATAGCAATGCAAATGGACTAACATAGATGTCAAGATCATTTTGAAGGGGAAAACATTCTTTCAGCAAATGGCATTGGGAAAACTAGATATCCATATGCAAAAGAATGAAATCTGACACTTATCTGACACCATATACAAAAAATTATCTCAAAATGGATTAAGGCTAGGTGTGGTAGCTCATGCCTGTAATCCCAGCACTTTGGGAGGCCAAGGAGGGGCAGATCACATGAGGCCAGGAGTTCAAGACAAGCCTGGCCAACATGGTGAAACCCAGTCTCTACTGAAAGTACAAAAAAAAAAAAAAAAATTAGCCAGGTGCAGTGGCATGTGCTTGTAGTCCCAACTATTCAGGAGGCTGAGGCATGAGAATTGCTTGAACCTGGGACGTAGAAGTTGCAGTGAACCGAGATCGCACCCCTGCACTGCAGCCTGGGTAACAGAGTGAGACTCTGTCACAAACAAGCAAACAAAATGGATCAAAATACCTTATATAAGAGCTAAAACTACAAAACTTTTAGAAGAAAATACAGAGGGAAGGCTTTGTGACATTGGATTAGGCAATAACTTCTCGTGCAGGACAAGGAGCACAGGCAACAAAAGTAAAAACATAAACGGGACTCCACCAAAATGAAAAGCTTTTGTGCATCAAAGGACACAATCAAAAGAGTGAAAAGACAACCTAGCAAATGAAAGAAAATATCTGCAATCACACATCTGATAAGGAGTTACTATCCAAAATATATAGAGAGCTCCTACAACTCGACAACCACAAAAAGAAAACAACTCTATTTAAAAATGGGTAAAGGACTCAAAGAGACACTTCTCCACAGAAGATAAACAATGGCCAAAAAGCATATGAAAAGATGCTCATTGTCACTAATCAGTAGAGAAATGCTAATCAAAACCACAAGAAAACACCACCTCACACCCATTAGGATGGCTACTATCAAAAACCCCCATAAAATAACAAGTGTTGGTGAGAAGAAATTGAAATCCTCCTACATCGTCGGTAGGAATGTAAGACGGTGTGGCCGCTACATCTGACAGTAGGTATGTATATGTGTAGTATGGCGGCTCCTCAAAAAATTAAAGATAGAATTACCATATGATCTAGCAATTCTACTTTTGAGTATATGCCCAAAGCAGGAACTTGAACAGACACTGTACACCCATAGTCATGGCAACATTATTCACAATAGCTGGAAAGTGAAAGCAACCCCAGTCTCAATCCATAGGGGAATGAATAAAAATAATGCGGCATACACATACGATGGAATGTTATTTGACCTGGAAACAAAAGGAATTTCTGACACATGCTACAACATGAATGAAGCTTGAGGACATTTTGTTAAGTGAAATAAAAGGTACCTAGAATAGTGAAATTAACAGAGACAGAAAGAAAAATGGTGGCTATCAGGAGCTGGGGAAAGGAGGGAGAGAGTAGAGTTTCAGGAAGTTGCAGTGGCTCGCACCTGTAATCCCAGAACTTTGGGAGGCTGAGGTGAGAGATCACCTGAGCCCAGGAGTTCAAGTCCAGCCCTGGTAACAGAGTGAGACCCCCATGTCTACAAAAAATCAAAAAATTTAGCTGGGCGTGGTGGTGTACACTTGTAGTCCCAGCTACTCAGGAGGCTGAGGTGGGAGGATTGCTTGAGCCCGTGAGGTCAAGGCTGCAGTGAGCTATGATTGCACCACTACACTCCAGCCAGGGCAATAGGGCAAAACCTTGTCTCCCAAAATAAAAATAAATAAAATAATAAGTAAATAAATAAAGGGTAGAGTTTCAGTTTAGCAAGATAAAAAGAATTCTCAAGATGGATGGTGGTGATGGCTTCACAACAATATGAATGTACTCAACATCATTAAACTGTACACTTAAAAATGGGTAAGATGATAAATTTTGTTATGTCTATTTTACCACAACTATTTAAAAAGTAGAACAATGCTCTCAATTCCATTTTGTAAAAACACTAGTTGATTTATATTGAGATTTGTGTTCTTGAAGTGGTTTGTTCATGGGAAAAAGCTCATTAGAATTTGGGCATGTGCATGTCCCTCATTAAGAACTGCCTGAAACTTCCCCGGTCATGGGACTCTGCTTCACAAATCCACCTCTCCCTGCCTACCCCCACCTTGCTGATGGAAGTTCTGGAGCCGAGGGACAGCCAGAGTGGGTCCAGGGTCCACTCATGCCAACCAGACCTAGAAATGTTTTCTTTGACTCTGGTTTCATGTAGGAAGTATAAGGGAAGATGAGCAATTGACCTTTAAGTATTTCGATACTGTCTAAGGAAGATACATGACACAGGCTCAGAAGGAGGTCAAAGTAAACCCCCGGAGACACCCAAGTATAATTCACCTCAATCAATGTTACTAGAGGTGGATGGCGATGGGTCCCACAGAATCTTACTCCTGCCAGCAGCTGACACTTATCAGTAAGTTATCACCAACTGTGTGGCCATGGGCAAGTCATCAACCCTCCCTGGGCTTCACTCATCACCTTTAACATGGAGACAACACTTCCCCTATCTATCTAAAATGTTATTTAAAAAAATCAAATAAAAAATGTATATGAAAAATGTTTCAAAACTAGTCTAAAGGAATATCTCTATAAATATGAATTTCTTGTAGGTTCTCAATGTCAGCCTTTGTTTAACAAATGGGGCCAGTTGTACCCTTCTTGCCTGGACTTGTAAAATTACAGGTACTCTCTATAAAGTGTGGGCACAGGATCTGGCCCAGAGTCGGTTCAATTCACGGAAGCCACAATGGTTTTTACTTACTGCTGCTCCCTGTGAGTGGCCCTGACCTGCCCTCCTCACTAGGAGAGGGTGGGCTGGGAGGTGGGATGGTGGGAGGATAGCGGAACGGTGGTGTGTGGCTCTGATTCTGCCTGTCCAGCACCCATTCCCCCGTCTTCTTGTAAGGGCAGCCCTACTTTTCCTGGAGGTAATTTTCCTTTCCTGTGTGGTTCAGGTGCGGTGCCTGTGCTCCCTCCTCCTTTCACATCCTTCCCTGGTCCTCCAAGATGGGCCAGCCAGCATACTCCCTCCCCTTCCCTCTTGGCCACAGTGATTGGCTCAGTGATGACGGGGTTGTGACCAAATCCAGGATAAGAAAACACAGCTCTGGGTCTTTTTCTGGACCCACTGGGAAACAGAAGCACTTCTATGAGGTCACTTAGATGGTAGAATGTAAGCCTTAAGGCTTATCAGGAAGAAAATGAGGTCAACACAAAGGAAAGAGAATTTGAGAGAGAGAGAGTCAGACAATTGATGGACACATTTGGATATCTGGAGTCAAGCAAATCTAAGCCACTACTCGGTGTTTTAGTTACTTAAGTCAATAAATCTACTCCTTTTTAAATTTCTACCTTGAGTCAAGTTTCTGCCACTTGTAACGGAAAGTTTTCATTAATGTAAGTGGGAAATAAATAGACTTTGAATTTTCTCCCAACCTCAATAATGTCCCCTATTTCTCTTCTGGAAGGATCCCCATAACAGTGACTCACCCTGCGTCCAAACTCTTCTCCTTGCTTCACCTCCCGAGGATAGCCGTCAATCAGGAAGCCCCTGGTGTCCCCGAGGCTGGCCACCATGGCCTCCTTCAGGAGCTCCAGAACGATGCCCTGGAGCAAAGTGAGAGTGGTCAGGACCTGAGCTCTTCCACAGAACACTAGAAGTACCCCAAGTCTCCCGCAGTCATCCACTGAGGGAGAGAGGAACGTTCTGATAAGGTTAGCAGCAGATAGCAATAGACCATATTTCATTTCATTCTTCCACCCCTGACTCTATATTTTAATATCTACAGTATTAAATTGGCAGGTATTTATAATCAGCTCTGCACATGGTTTAATTGTTAGTGTTTTTTTTCTTACTGGTATATTCTTACTGGTTATCTGTCTTAAAATATTGGCATCTTAGATTAGACAAGATAAGGTAGCTGTATTTTATATGGTAGCACTCCATGAATTCGGCATAATGGCAATTTAAAACTAGACAAAACATGGTATAAAAAGTATTTTACTGGCTGGGTGCGGTGGCTCACACCTGTAATCCTAGCACTTTGAGAGGCCGAGTCAGGTGGATCACCTGAGGTCAGGAGTTCAAGACCAGCCTGGCCAACATGGCAAAACCCCATCTCTACTAAAAATACAAAAATTAGCCAGCCACTGTGGGCGCCTGTAATCCCAGCTACTCGGAGGCTGAGGCAGGAGAATCACTTGAACTTGGAAGTGGAGGTTGCAGTGAGCCAAGATCATGCCACTGCACTCCAATCTGGGTGATCTAACACACTTTGATAAATGTTTTTAAGAAATCACTCTGGCTGTGTCAGAGCAACTCCAATTTGAATAAAGGCTGGGTAAAATAAGGCTGAGACCTACTGGGCTGCATTCTCAGAAGGTTAAGGCATTTTCTTTCTTTTTTTTTTTTTTTTTTTTTTCAGACAGAGTCTCACACTGTTGCCTAGGCTCGAGTGCAGTGGCACAATCTTGGCTCACTGCAACCTCTGCCTCCTGAGTTAAAACGATTCTCCTACCTCAGCCTCCCGAGTAGCTGGGATTACAGGCACCCACCACCACACCCAGCTAATTTTTTGTATTTTTAGTAGAGACAGGGTTTCACCATGTGGGCCAGGCTGGTCTTGAACTCCTGACCTCAGCTGATTTGCCTGCCTTATCCTCCCAAAGTGCTGGGATTATAGGCATGAACCACCGCGCCCAGCCAGGTGAAGGCATTTTAAGTCACTGGATGAGACAGAAGGTCCACACAAGATACAGGTCATAAGGACCTTGCTGATAAAACAGGTTGCAGTAAAGAAACTGGCTCAAACTCACCAAAACCAAGATGGTGACAAGAGTGACCTCTGGTTGTCCTCACTGCTACGCTCCCACCAGTGCCATGACAGTTTACAAATGCCATGGCAACATTGGGGAGGCATGAATAATCCACCCCTTGTTTAGTATATCATCAATAAATAACCATAAAAATGGGCAACCAGCAGCCCTCGGGATGCTCTGTCCTTAGAGTAGCCATTCTTTTATTTCTCTACTTTCTTAATAAACTTGCTTTCACTTTACTCTAAAACTCGCCCTGAGTTCTTTCTTGCACAGGATCCAAGAACCCTCTCTTGGGGTCTGAATTGGGACCGCTTTCCGGTAACAGCTGCTGTGAAAAGAGGAGACTGTTGGGAAAAGAGTGGGCTCTAGGAGGCCAGCTAGGTGGCAATTGTAATGGTCTGTTTTCCCTTCCCGAGGACCATTCTGGTGTCCAGGCAGGAAGAGAGTGCAGCTGGTTAGAGAGGAATCATACAGCCCTAATTATGGAGCATAGCATGGGACCCAGTGTGGCAGGGATGAATATTTCTTGATATCCCTGCCATTCAGCTTCTCAGAGATGGATGGTGACTTAAGAAGAAAAAAGACAGAAAAAAGGATATTCTTAGACTATACAAGAAGACAGCAGATCTCAAGATAATGTCATCACATCTCTCAGAACTAGACCAAAGCATTATTTTATATTTTCTGGGAGTTTCTAATTCTAGGCTCTGCTGCACCATACTCCCTTCCATTTTGAAGCTTTTCCAATTTTTTTTTTTTTTTTTTTTTTTACCCAGGCTGGAGTGCAATGGCGCAATCTCGCTCACCGCAACCTCCACCTCCTGGGTTCAGGCAATTCTCCTGCCTCAGCCTCCTGAGTAGCTGGGACTACAGACATGCGCCACCATGCCCATCTAATTTTTTGTATTTTTAGTAGAGACGGGGTTTCACCATATTGACCAGGATGGTCTCGATCTCTTGACCTCGTGATCCACCCGCCTCGGCCTCCCAAAGTGCTGGGATTACAGGCTTGAGCCACCGCGCCCGGCCGCTTTTCCAATTTTAAAGTGGAATGAATCTGGGGGGAAAATGTGAAATTATGCCAATATTCGAGGGGCTGGCAGAGCAACAAGATGGAAGGACCCTGGGCCAGCCAGACCTGGTTGGGCAGAAGGGTTCTCCGCTGTAGGCCTGCCTGCATCTGGATTGCTACAAAGGAGGAAATAAAATACAGCTATTGTTTCTTTGGGGTGTTTAGTTCCAGCAGCTCAGACTCATTACAAAAACCCCAAAGATCTCCCCAGACAGGAAAGGCAGTAGTGTGGGGCATGTTTGGTTGCTTACTGAGGGCACCAGGTCTCCACGTTCCATAATGTCTCTGATCAATTTGCTTCTTTCAGATTCTGATGCCAGTTCCTTATGCAGGAGCTCGCCAGTTGAGAGATGTGTAAATCCATATTTTTCCACCAGTTTTTCACACTGTGTGCCTTTGCCAGAGCCAGGACCACCTTCAAAAGAAGTCATAAATCAGACATGCATTCCAAGCCTGGTGCCTCATTTTTAATGGTAGTCACCATGGTGAGCAAGCCTCAGTGTTCCAGCCACCAAGGATGTATTGGGAGCTTGGGATTTGCTATACCAGGGGCTGTGCTGAGAGCAATGGATGCAAGTGGAGAATGGGATACAGCTCTTGCTGTTAAAGAGCTTAGACTATCCATGAAGTGGGAGGGGGCAGGAGTCACATTCAAACAGGCAGTTACTTTTTATAGACCACTTGAAACTCATGGTCACGAGCAGTTAGTGAAGAGGGGTGCAGCCTGATCAGGGCACAGAGGAAGGGCACCCAGCTCTGTTTTGGTAGAGATGCAAAGTCAGAGAAGTTTCCTTGGAGAGCCAAAGCTGCTCATGTGCAAAGCACTGGCCACAATTCCTGATACTTCATGAATGCTCAACAAATGCTAGCTTTTCATTTAAAAAAGAAGGTGTTTTTATTTTCAGCAATCACAAACTTACAAAAGAGTTGTGAGGACAAACAACTTTCAGAAACACTTGGGAATAAGTTGCTCATTGGATGCCTCTTTACTCCAGAACCTTTTATGTCATTTCCTACAAACAAGGAAACAAGCACATCCTCCTTCATAATGATATCCTTGGACTCCTGCAAATTTCAATTGAATCGTCCCAAGTGACTCAATAAATACTGTCTGCTGAAGTCAATGGGTCAAGTTCAGGATCACACATTGCCTTTAGTTGTCAAGTCCTTCTGCTCTCCTTCAGTATGGAATAGCTTCTGTGGGTTTCCTTGACACATTTGAAGATTATGAATAGTTATTTTGTAGAATGTCCCTTAATATGTTTTTCCCCTAGCTATTATCAATTCTGAGTATCTGCCATATTCCCTTCATGAGCAGTACGTCTTTGACTCTTTCCCTTGCCCTCCAGGTTCAATCAGTTAAGTCACAGGATTTTACATCTGAAAATTATAATAAGAGATAACCTTTGTCAAGTGCTTATTGTACCAGCCCCTGTTCTAAGCATTTTAGGCATTGTGTATAAGGTTATATAAAATAACCTTA
This sequence comes from Cebus imitator, assembly GCF_001604975.1. Classification (NCBI taxonomy): domain Eukaryota; kingdom Metazoa; phylum Chordata; class Mammalia; order Primates; family Cebidae; genus Cebus; species Cebus imitator. Next base: position 4,717,523 of record NW_016107318.1, read on the forward strand.
AGAGGCATGTACTGTTATTATTCCCATTTTACAGATGAGGAAGCAGAGGCACAGAGAAGTTAACTCCATTGTCTAAGCTGCACGGTTAGTTAGCAAGCAGCAAGCCTAGGATTTGGAGCCTGAGCTCTGACTCTCAGAGGTGTTCCCTTTTCTCCTTCCCACTGTGGCCACATTGACCTGGCCACAGTTCAGGTCCTCGTCCTCTCTGCCTGGTATACGGCAATCACTCCACCTTCACATGTCAGAATGGGAGGGGCTTTGGAGCCCCCGAGACCTGCTAGCAGGATGATATGCCTGGAAAGCAGGGCACTCTCACCTCCAAAGCACTCAATAGCCTCCTATGCCTCCAGAGTAAAATTCAAATTCCCTATAGTGGCATCCCATCCAGAATCTAGTCCTACTTTACCTCTCCAGCATCTTTCCCCCGCTATTTCTTCTTCTTCTTCTTTTTTTTTTTTTTTT
>NW_016107318.1:4717994-4722874 GCF_001604975.1 Cebus imitator
CTCTATCACCCAGGCTGGAGTGCAGCGGTGTGATCTCAGCTCACTCCAACCTTCATCCCCCAGGTTCAAGTGATTCTCCTGCCTCAGCCTCCCGATTAGCTGGGATCACAGGTGTGCGCCACGATGCCTGGCTAATTTTTACAGTTTTTGATAGAGACAGGGTTTCACCATGTTGGCTAGGCTGGTCTCAAACTCCTGGCCTCAGATGATCCACCCACCTCAGCCTCCCAAAGTGCTGGGATTATAGGCGTGAGCGACTGTGCTGGGCCCCTCACCCCCATTTCTTACTCGCCCCCAGCACTGTCATGTCCAAGTAACACAGTTTTTTCAACAAGACAGACTTTTCCGTACTTTTGTTCTTCTTGGTCCTCAGCTTGACAGGCCCTTCCTTCCTCCTCTTTTGTTTTCTTCCCCAGCTTTACTGAAGTATCATTGATAAAACTATAAATTTAAGTGTACAATGTGATGATTTGATATACATATATATTATGAAATGATTTCCACAATCAAGTTAATTAACCTTCGCCTCACACAGTTACTCTTTTTTTGTGCTGAAGACATTTCACATCTATTCTCCTAACTTCAAGTATACAATACAGTGTTGTGAGCTGTACCGTCATGCTATCCGTGAGGTCTGCAGAGCCACATCTCCCCACCTCCCCCACCTCCCCAGCCCCTGGCAACCATGATTCTTACTAACTGCTTCTATGAATTTGACTTTTTAAGATTCCACAAATATGCAGTATTTGTCTTTTTTGCTTGGCTTATTTCACTCAGCATAATGTCTTCCAATATGTTATCACAAATGGCAGGATTTCTATCTTTTTACGGCTGGATAGTATTCTATATTCCAGCACATTTTCTTTACCCATTCATCTCCTTCCCTTCCTTCCTTATTTCCCTCCCTCCCTCCCTCCCTTTCTTCCTTCCTTTCCTCTCTTTCTCTCTTTCTCTCTGCAGTGGCACAATCACAGCTGTCACAGCTCACTCCATCCTTGAACTCCAAACTCCTGGGCTGAAGCAATCCTCTTGCCTTGGCATCTTGGGTAGCTGGGACTACAGGTGCACACCACGACACCTAGCTAAATTTTAAAATTTTCTGGTAGAGACAGGGTCTCTCTTACTATGTTGCCCAGGCTGGTCTTGAACTCCTGGCCTCAAGCAATCCTCCCACCTCAACCTGCCAAACCTCTGGGATTATAGGCCTGTGCCACTGTGTCCGGCCACATTCATCCTCTTTTCTAACCATCAAGGTCTTTCTCGTCCCTTAGGCACAAATCACAGCTTCCCTCTGTTGGAGCCAATGCTGTCAACAGCGCCTGGGTGCTCCCTTCCTGTCTTACTCTCGGGCTCCTGCTCCCTCACTGGTTGTCAGCCCAGAAGCTTCTCTGGGTGCCCTGAGCACCTCACACAGCACCTTGCACATTGTGAGTGCACCATAAATGCCTGACAGAGTTTTCCTGTTGAAAGGAAATATTTACCATCAGCATGCAAAGCATGATTGAGATTTTAGTAAGGTAATAAGGACTGACAACTCATTCTGCAATGTTCCTGGTTTGCCTTTCTTTATACATAAAACTCCTTTCTTTGTGCAGTTGGCAACTTCCCTCTTAAGGGAGAACATTAGTTGTTGACCCTTTTTAGTAGAAGGGCCTCTCATCCCTCTTCTTTGCCTTGCCACAAAATCCAGGAAAGGTCTGTCTTCTATCTTCTGCTCATCTATACAGCTGCTCTAAGCCAAATGTGGAGGAGGTCAGACCCCTCACAGTATTGTTAGGGATAGGCTGGATATAATAGGAAAACAGCAACTATAGAGGCTCCCCAACATAATGCAGATCACTTAATGGAGCCACCAGTTGCCAGCTAATGCTATGTTTACCATAAGTACTATGACTCCTATCTCCTGGTATAATGGGAATGGAGAGTGTGGGAAAGAGGAGGCCACTCCAGAGAAGTGCTTCCAGGTAAATGACTAAGGGGAGCAAGTGGCTGAGCTCCTGGAGAGGCCATCAGGGCTTCTCTGGCTGGCTTTACCTGGAAATGCTTTTCCTGGAATGGCTGGGAGCCCTCCATGTGGAAAAGATATTTTCAGACTTGGCTTACAAGGCAAAAAATGCCACGTTCCAATTATTTTCTTCCTCCAGCATTCTGCTAATACGACTATTACAGTTTTTGTTCCTCTAAAATGTTATTTAATAAATCTTGACACAAAGGCAATTAAAAATCTTTAGCTCAAATTAACAACAGCTGTGTGTTAAACAGCAGCCGCTGCCCCAGTTAGAAACTTTTGTGGGAGCAACAGCTGCAAATTTTTAGCATTCTTTGGCCAAATGGTGCAGGCGCTGTGGAATTTTAAGTAATCTACACAATAGCTTGATTCTTCTCTTGGCTCCAAACTGAAGAACAAAGTGATTTTATCACTGCAGTAAAAGCACAAAAACTGCTGGTGGAAACATAAATTTTCATACACTGCCACAGACATATCTTTGAGGTCTTAACTTATGACTTTTAAATAAAAAACAATGGGGCCTTGGTATCCCTCCAGGATAATTTGTTACACGGCAAAGGATATTTGAGGAGCCACATCTCAGAATGAGTGGGCTGTGTCTTCTGGTGGCAAGATGACTGATAGCAGACAGGAGCTGTCACATTTACTGTCATCTTACTAATTTTTAGTGTATCATCACCCAAGGCTGGAGGCCCTGAACAAGCTCGTACACCATACCACGTGATGTGATTCACAAAGAGTGTGGAATATGAAATTCCATTTTGAAGGCATCTGTAAATACATCAAAAAGGTGAAAAATTAAAAAAGCATTCCCTGTGAGGCCAAAGGTGCTATATTGTGAAAATGCATGTACTATGAATGCCCAGTTCGCATCTCAGTAAGTCATTTCCCTATGGGTCTCGACAGCATTGCCACAGAAGGATGGAGGGGAGAGACTGCGTGGGAATTGCCGGCCCAGGCAGCCCAAGTCTGCCTTCTCTTCAGTACTTCATGTTCTTTGAGAGGTAGAACTGAAATCATCTGCATCACCTCGGCATGCCCATGGGGGTCACATTTTCCAGTTTGCTTTTTATTGACTGGAGCAATCCTCTCTTGTGAGATGGCTCCTGGATTCGTTGGCTGGGCTCCTTAAGATAAGGACCAGCCTCTTAAGCAACTGTTGCAGGTACTTGGCCTCATCGGGGAAAAGAAGAATGAAATAGCAAAGCTGGTGTCTTTCAGCACATGCTGGGCTCAGAACAAAAACCCAAACAAATAAAGATGTCAGGTAGACAATTTGCTGCATTCCAAATACAAACAAATGCATGCACCCAAGTTTGGATTACACTTTGTTTCATATAGAAATGGCACAGTGCGGGCCAGGCATGGTGGCTCATGCCTGTAATCCCAGCACTTTGGAAGGCCAAAGCAGGTGGATCACCTAAGATCAGGAGTTCGAGACCAGCCTGACCAACATGGTAAAACCCTGTCTCTACTAAAAATACAAAAACTAGCTGAGCATGGTGGCGGGTGCCTGTAATCCAGGCTACGTGGGGGCTGAGGCAAGAGAATTGCTTGAATAGGGAGGTGGGGGTTGCAGTGAGCCGAGATCGTGCCATTGCACTCCAGCCTAGGCAATAAGAGCGAAACTCAATCTCAAAAAAACAAAAGAAAGAAAGAAATGGCACAGAGCTGGTTATAATGACGTGTGTGTGTGTGTGTGTGTGTGTGTGTGTGTGTGTGTGTGTGTGTTTGAGAGGGAGTCTTGCTTGGTTGCCCAGGGTGGAGTGCAGTGGCATGAGCTCGGGTCATGTTCAAACAATTCTCCTGCCTCAGTCTCCTGAGTAGCTGGAGACTACAGGTGCCTGCCACCACCCCTGACTAATTTTTGTATTTTTAGTAGAGGAGGGGTTTCACCATGTTGATCATGCTGGTCTTGAATACCTGACCTCAAGTGATCCACCCATCTCGGTCTCCTAAAGTGCTGGGATTACAGGCGTGAGCCACTGGGCTGGGCCTAAAATGACTTCTGTTGACATTTTATTGCATCTTACTAACTCCAGAATGCAACCTGGAATTAAGCATGAAGATTAATTAACATAGCTCTTTTTAAAGAAACATCTATTGGACAGCTAGTATGGGTCAGACACTGTGCTAAGGGTTGAAATAAAAAGACCCAGAACTGGGTCTTCTCCATCAGAGACATCACATTCTAGTGGGGAGGATGAACAGGTGAACCACCATCACAGCTGCGTGATAGGTTCCATGAGTGGGGCCTGCAAACACCATCGCAGAAGCACTGGCTGGGACTCCTTACTCAGGCTGGGGAAGGGTAGTCAATCACCTTAGCCAGCATAAGGGAAGTGCAGGAAAGACAGCCTAAGGCTGAGCCTGGTGTCTTCAGTAATGGAACTTGGAGCATGAAAGAGTTCTGCCTCTGCACAGGGTTGGAAGTGGGGGAGTATGATGTATTATGAAGGGCACAGGACAGGTGATCTGAACACCAACACTGGTTCTGCCACTTACTAGTCATGTGGTTATAGAGCAGTCTTTTAATTTCTCTGAATCTTAGTTTCTTCATCTGTAAAATGGGGGGAGATAATCACCAACTTTCTGCCTCATTCACTTTAGGCTCTCCCCCTCATCTCCCATATCCGACCAGTTGCCAAGCTCTGTCAAGTCTACATTTGAAAAAGTCTCTCAAATTTGTCCCCTGTTCCCCTAAATGTCAATGAAAATTTTCCTATTCCCATCTCTCTGTTAAAATATTGGTGCTTGGGCCGGGCGTGGTGGCTCAAGCCTGTAATCCCAGCACTTTGGGAGGCCGAGGCAGGTGGATCACGAGGTCAAGAGATCGAGACCATCCTGGTCAACATGGTGAAACCCCGTCTCT
>NW_016107318.1:4726816-4735286 GCF_001604975.1 Cebus imitator
AAAAAAAAAAAAAAAAAAAAAATTATTTCTCTTGGTTGGCATCTTCTTTTCTGTATAACATCATGCTCAGTTTTCCCCAGTCCACATAATAAGCATCAGAATTATTATCTGTAAAATGAGGCAGCTACTGTTGGTGATACTTAGAAATCTTTCTAGATTTTTCCTAGTAAAATGCCATAATCTTACAAAGGTTGGACACAGCTTTTTTTATATTGTAGTACTATTTTAACATCTATTGTGGTACTATATATATGATTTCCCTGCTTTGGCTCCTGTAAAATATAAATATGAATTATATATAAAATATATAAAGTACAAATATATATATTTTACAGGAGCCAGGTAAATTATACATATATGAAATATATTAATAGATAAATCATATGTATGTACAGATACATGTATCTGGTTTACATGTATGATATATATTATGTACTTAAAATTTTGCCTTCCTTATTAGACTCAATGGTACCTGAGTGTGGAATCTGGGTCCACTTTGCTCATCATGCTGCCCAAATAGAGTCCCTGAAATACAGTAGATACTTTATAATAGCATCTGAAAGACAAAACAAGGTAATGATAAACGGATCCTTTCCTCCCTATTCCAGGAATCTGATGCTCTCTTTTTTGTCCATATGAAATTTATTTCTCTCGGTTAGCATCTTTTCTTCTGTATAACATCATGCTCGGTTCTCCCCAGTCCAAAAGAAAATATTTCTACCATTGCATGTGTCCTCTGAGTTATCTTTATATTCTTTCTCTCTCTCTCTCTTTTTTTTTTTTTTAGCCCCAGAAAACTGCCTGTTTCCATTTCCTCTTCATTTATTGACTCCCTATCCTCTTGGAAACTATCTCCTACTTCATCACTCTCTGAAATTGCTCTTTTGTAGTTCAACAGTGATTGCATATTTGTCATATTATTTGTTGGCTTGCTTCTTGTCTTTGATACCTTTTACTCTGTAACACCAATGACCAACATCTTGAAATTCTTTCTCTGGCTTCTAGGACACACAGTTTGCTCACGTTCTCTTCCTTTCTTTGCCAGGACAAAGCTCCCAGAGGGCAGAAACTTCTTCACTTAGGCTGGCATCCCCACAGAACCTGGCCCAGTGTCACAGAAAATTGTTAATGAAAGCCAGTGTCCAGGAGTCTGTGGCCCCACGAAGTGACAACTCTGCCCCTTTCACATAAAAGGATTACGGGACTCAAGGGTTTGAGTTCCAGGTTCACAGCTCAGCCCATTCTCCATCTGGCTAGAGGACTTTGATCAAGTCACATCTCTGCTTTGAGCTTCAACCTCTTCAATTACAAAATGGGGGGTGGTCATAATGCCTATTGGTTGTGAGGACAAAACACTGCATGTGAATCCTTTGGATTGGTAGCTGGCAAAGTGAAACACATAATAAGCATCATAGTTATTACCTGCAAAATGAGGCAGCTACTGTTGGTGATGCTTAAAAGTCTTTCTAGCTTACTTCCAGCAAAATTCTATGAGCTTACAAAGGTTGGACACAGCAGTTCTATATCGTGGTACTGTTTCAACAGCTTCAAAGATGCATATTCTCCCCAGTTATGGCTTGTGAGAAGATCGATTATCTTTTGCAAATCAAACAATCTTATTCCTAGATAACCATTCTATTTTAGAAATCTATCATATTTCTTCCTGTTGAAATATTCCTTTCTCCCTAAATGAAAATCGGTCCCTATGTTGGGCTGAGGTCTTTGTGACTGAACGGCTCTTTTCTGAGAAAAGCTATTATGCCAACAGATCATGAACTGATTGTGCCCTAGGAATGATTCTCAACCAGTCTGGGCCCATGAGTCACTCGAAACGTTCTCCATCTGGGAAGAACTGCATCACTGTGCCGGGATCAGCAGGCTGTTGCTGGAACTGACACTCTTGGACCGAAAACAATTGAGAAAAACAGATCTTTATCCTCAAAGACATCTTTATTAGTTCTGAAGTGCACTGACTGCTTCAGGTTATTAGGGGAATATGTGGAAATATGCAAGGGTCAGCTGAAGGTTCTATGGAAAAACTTTATATGGGACTGGGAATGTCTTGACAGCAGAAACTGTGCCTTATTTATCAGTGCCTGTGTATAGTATATCAATTAATGAATGATGAACTATCTATCCGTGAGCTTCACAGAGGCAACCCTGTACATGACAAGAAAGGCAATTAGGAGATCTTGGTTCTTGACTACTTCTGCTTTGAACTAGCAGAGTGATCCTGGGAGAGTCACTTTGCCTCTTTGGATGCTAGCTTGCCTGTCTGTAAAGAGAAGAGGCTGAATTAAATGAGTGGCTCCCTGTGTTAGACTGTATTACTTTCTTACATATTCAAGCTTTCCTTTCACAGTGCTTCTCCCTGTGCCTGTGGAAGGGTTACTCATCCCCACCATCTTCTTTTTTTTTTTTTTTTTTTTGAGATGGAGTCTTGCTCTGTCACCTAGGCTGGAGTGCAATGGTGCGATCTTGGCTCACTGCAACCTTCGCCACCTGGGTTCAAGCGATTCTCCTGCCTCAGCCTTCTGAGAATCTGGGATTACAGGCACCCACCACCATGCCTGGCTATTTTTTGTATTTTCCATAGAGACGGGGTTTCACCATGTCGACCAGGTTGGTCTCGAACTCCTGACCTCAGGTAATCCGCCTATGTTGGCCTCCCACCCTGCCTGGTCTGTCCCAACCATTTGAATTTAAGAGTTCCAAGGGACTTGCTATGGCCCATGAAATGTGGGCAGAGGCAGATGCTATCATTTTTTAGCAGAAGTTTTACATCCGACACACAGTGTGCCAGGTCTTTTCACTTTGCCATGAGACTGGTAGTGTTTTGGGTAATAAGGGCTCCATCAGTATGGTTACCAGAGTGAAGCTGGGGATTGTTTGGAAAAATTCCTGAATTAGTAGACCTGTACATTTCTGGGCTGAGGCCTAGAAACTTATAGTTTTAGAAAATTCACCAGGGAAAGTGTACAGACATCTGCAATTTACTTTGACGTGTACAAGAAAAAAAGATGTATTGGATGAATAGAAGAACAGATACATAACAAGACAAGATATACAGGTTGGAGCAGTTCTTATCTGAAATGCTTGGGATCAGAAGTGTTTTAAATTTTATTTTTTTGGGGATTTTGGAATATTTGCATATACTTACTAGTTAAGAATCCCAAATCCTGAAATTCAAAACCCCAAATGTTGCTATGAGCATTTCCTTTGAGCATCATGTTGGCACGCAAAAAGATTAGGATTCTGGAACATTTTGGAATTTGGGTTTTTGGATTAGGGATACCCAACTTGTAGTAAGATGTTAACTGGAGACTCTAGGTGTTGGGTATACATGTGTTCACTGTATTATTCTTTAAGCTTCGCTGTATGTTCGAAATATTTTCATAATAAAAAAGGATAATTCCCAAGGTGATTCTGATGATTAGCCTGATTCGGAACTTCTAGATTAGGTAATCTAAAGGAGGCAATTTGCTGTGAACTCCCCAATGTCACTGCAGGAAGTTTTTGTTGATTTTTCTTTTTATATTTACAACATAATAATGCTAAGATAGTGGCTCTATCATGAATGAATAGTTATTATGATGGTTAATACAAATCCTTATTGCCTTATCAAAATCAGGGCCATACCTGTCTTGCAGATGAGGGGAGTTTTTGGTTTTCTTAGCATAAAGCTGGAGAGACTAGTAGAGGAACTGTGGCCTATTTTGCACCAACAATATAGTTGAGAGGCCAAATTTGTTTGAAAAGTCATTGCAGACTATTCAGATAAAAGTCACAATACTTTTGGCTTGATATTTTATCTAATAAATATCTGCTTTATGTGTAATTATTTTATTCTTACAACACCTATTTGAAGCAAGTACTATTCGTAATACTATAACAGATGAAGAAATCGTGCCAAGGGCTAACTGTGCCCTGGTACTACTGAACTCCACAGCTTCCCCCATGTGGGGTCCTTCTGGCCTGTCTTTCTGGAAATCAGACAGGCCTCCGTGGTCACTGGCAGCTGAGCTTTCATCAAGGCCCCACCAGGCGGCCAGATGAAACACAGGACGCCCAGTTCAATATTGCGTGAGACTTAATACTAAATGCCATGTCACTGTTTACCTAAAATTCAGATCTAACAATGGCTCTTGTACTTTTATTTGTTAAATCTGGCAACCCTATCAGGCCCCATCACTTATTAACTTTTTTTTTGAGACTGAGTCTCACTCTGTCACTCTGGCTGGAGTGCAGTGGTGTGATATTGGCTCACTGCGGCCTCCGACTCTTGGGTTCATGTGATTCTCCTGCCTCAGACTCCCTAGTGGCTGGGATTACAGGCTTGTGCCACCACACCTAACTAATTTTTGTAATTTTAGTAGAGATGGGGTTGCGCCATGTTGGCAAGGCTGGTCTCGAACTCCTGGCCTCAAGTGATCTGCCCACCTCAGCCTCCCAAAGTGCTGGGATTATAGGTGTGAGTCACCACGCCTGGCCCACTTATTAACTAAGAATAGTAGACTTTAGGGATGTGATTTCATCTCTGTGCTAACTAACAGTCTATGATTTTACAATTCATTCAGCCAACACCCACCACAGCCACAGCAAGATGTGAAATCCCTCATTAAGACAAGACTCTGAAACCAAATGCCATGACTCCTGCTCTTACATGGACAGAAAATGCAGAAGGTTCAGGTCTCAGGTGAGAGGAAAGAGCAGGCTATTTGAAGCAAGTACTATTCGTAATACTATAACAGATGAAGAAACCGTGCCAAGGGCTAACTGTGCCCTGGTACTACTAAACTCCACAGCTTTCCTGGTGCCTGTTGGTGGTGGTTCCTAAATGTTTCTACCCCATGAAGCTGGTGACCTCTTATAGTTCACAGCACCCTAACCCCATCTTCACCCTAACCCTACCTCCAAACAGAGACAGAGGCAGGATTTCCAAACTGCTCATAAGAAAACGCCATTAAATCACCTGTCCTTTCAGCCGAATACAGATTTACAGAAAAATAAAAAAATATAAAAACCACAAAAAAAAAAAAAAAGAAAAAAAAACACCACACAACCAATAACCTATCAAACACCGATCCTTTGTTGCTTCAGCCAGAGGTCTCCAGGGCCTATTCCAGACCCAGCTCATCAAGTACATTTGTTTTTTCAAATCGACAGACCAGAGCTGCTTTTCAAAAGTTGCTTCACTCAGGCTCTGCTGGCATTCTTGGAATTCATTGTTCTAGAGTTCCTGCCTCTTCCAGATTTCTAAACATGCCATTTTTCCTATTTTTGAGCCTACTTTGTACTAGGTCTTAGTAGGCCTCAGGCATATATTAAGTGTGTATTGTAGGAAACTTACAAATTTACTTCTTCCTTTCTATTTTTCCTTCATTTATTAAGGTTTTTTTTCTTTCTTTCTTTTTTTTTTTTTGGAGACAGTCTTGCTCTGTTGGCCAGGCTGCTGATTTCAGCTCACTGCTACTGCCACCTCCACCTCCCAGGTTCAAGTGATTCATTCTTGTGCCTCAGTCTCCTGGGAAGCTGAGATTACAGGCATGCAGCATGCACTACTATGCCCAGCTAATTTTTTATTTTCATTTTTAGTAGAGACAGGGTTTCATCATGTTGGCCAGGCTAGTCTCAAACTCGTGGCCTCAAGCTATCCACTTCCCTCGGTTTCCCAAAGTGCTGGGATTACAGGTGTGTGCCACCATGTCCCCTTTTCTTTTAAAGAAATACTTTTTTCTCTACTGGGAAAGATATGTTCCTTTCAGAAAAGTAAAAAGAAGAAGAAAAATAGTTCCATTCCCCATAGGTAATTGCTAAAGACACACTTTGTTTTGTTTCTCTGTTGCTTTTTTCCTACATGTGGTTTTCTAGTTTGATTTTCTTTGGGAATCTGTCTGCTCTGATATCTTACCTCTTTTGGCTTGTGGATTCTCACCTGAAAATAAGCTTGTTGATGGAAAATAAGTGTCTTGTTCCAAGGTCATTTCTAGCACTGTCACTCTAACTTATGTCTTTGTCAGAGAACTTGGAGAATATCTGTGCTTGCAGTTTATCTGTGTACAGTAAAGGGAAGTGAGGCATTCAGTGTGAATGTTAGCTGGATTACATCTGAGGTTTTATGTTTCATTCTAGACCACATCATGGAAACTGGAAGTCTTATACATAGTGATGGGAACATAAAATGGGCACACATTTTTTGAAGGGGAATTTGGTAATATAAGTTAAAAAATCTTAAAAGTTTGATTCATATCTGTGAATTTAACCTAAAGAGAAAAAAATCACTGTTTTAGTTACATAGGTACTCATTACAGAATATTTTTTTCTTTCAAAAACCAAAACATTCTCACACTGCACCAATACTTCATATTTTGACCAAAAAAATATCTTGGGAGGAAATGCAAAATGCAAAATAAAATGACCAAAAAATGCTGAACAAACAGCATTATTAATATATAAAATATTCATATAACTGAACTAATAACTAGTAACAGGTAATCTTCTTCTCTGCGTCTGTAAAACTTTGGAACTACATAGCTGATTTGTTAAATCTAGTCCGTGCCAGCTTCCAAAAACCAAAATTTTAGTTAGCTTCATCTTTGATGCCTCATCAACATTTTCTACAAGATGTGCAACATCATCCTCCTCCTCATCAGTGTCTTCCGGTTTTGGTGCTTTACTGTCTAAGACTTGCCGTGGGAACTGTTCAGCTAACTTCCTAAGGCTTGCTAAGCTGTCAACACCAAGCTGACTTAATATTCCAGGAAGCATTTCTGTGATTGGTTTGGCTTCTGTATGACCAGTAATTGCAAAGGTGTTAGCAGAAAGGGAAGCCTGGACTTTGGGATTGTTGAAATGAAGAACCGTCCCATCATCTTTAATCATGTTCCCCTCTTCAATACCAGCTCTACTATTCACAGCTAGTTTTTTCATAGAACTCTGAAGCTTATTGTTATCAGCTGCAGCTGTTCTATATACCACCTTCTTCTTTCTGCGAGCTGCACCCTTGCCCCCTATCCGGACCTGAGCCTGAAGTTTGGCTAAGTTTTCTTGATTCATGCTGTTGGTAAATCTGAAGCAGAGAGGGTCCTCCAACACGAGCATGCAGCAAGAGCAAGATGGCTGCCCCAGCTGAGACAGAGACAGGCCTCATTACAGAAGTTTTAATGAAAGCAAAAAAAAGGAAAAAAATAATATATCGTGAAAATACCACAATAGGTATAAACTGAATGAATTATATTACAGCAATATAAAGGCATAGGATGCAGTCATTAAAATGATGTGCTGGAAGAAGACATATACAAAAGAATAGCTGCAGTGTGATTCCATTTATGGAAATAGAAAATGTCTACGGTGATCTTTGCAGGGAGTAGTGATGAGGAGGAGACACAGAGAGACTTCTGAGGTTCTGGTCATGTTCAATTTCCCGATCTGCATCTTGGTAAGATAGATGCATCCAATTAGTGAAATTTCATCACACAGAATACTTAGGGCTTGTGTACTTTCCTGTTTTTCTGTATCAGTTGAATTACAAAATAACTTTTAAAAATGACATGGCATATTCAGGTATATTGTCTTGGAAAGACGCCCATGAGGTTTTGTTAAGCATAAAAAGTAGGTTTTAAAATTGCATCTCATTCTGATGAAAAATGTATATTAAAAATATATACACACACACACACATACATATATGCAGAAGAAAAACTAAGAGAAATATAAATCAAAATACTAATAGTTTTCATTCCCAGGCATTGGGCTGTTTGGTGATTTTGTTGTTGTTGATACACGCTTTCTAGAATGAAGATGTATTATTTTTGTAAAAAGAAGAGAAAACTGGCTGGGCATGGTGGCTCATGCCTATAATCTCAACACTTTGGTAGGCTGAGGCGGGGATGAATCATTTGAGGTCAGGGGTTCGAGACTAGCCTGACCAACATGGTGAAACCCTGTCTCTCCTAAAAATTCAAAAGAAAAATTAGCCGGGCGTGGTGGTGGGCACCTGTAATCCCAGCTACCCAGGAGACTGAGGCAGGAGAATCACTTGAACCCAGGAGGTGGAGGTTGCAGTGAGCCGAGATCGCGCCATTGCACTTCTGGCCTGGGCGACTGAGCGAGACGTCATCTTGTGGGGAAAAAAAAAAAAAAAAGAAATCGTAAAATTTAAAAATGTTCTGGCCAATCTGTTTTAGGAAAGATTTGGGCTGCATGTGTCTAAAGAGATATGACTTAGGGGGAAATGATAAAAGTAGAATTTATTCATTCATTCCATAAGAAAATGTGAGGAATCCAAATGAGCTAGGCACTGTAAGGACTGGGCACACAGACACGAGAAGATAGCACCCTGCTCTCGAGGAGCCTGCAACTGACAACAGAAGAAGCTGCATGCTTTTAACTGGATGAAGACATAAATCACAAGAAAAGTGTATATGTCTTCAAACATTTGAATGGCCAGGGTGGAGAGAAAGCTAATTTT
>NW_016107318.1:4736157-4780017 GCF_001604975.1 Cebus imitator
TTTGAGATGGAGTCTTGCTCTTGTCACCCAGGCTGCAGTGCAGTGGCAGGATCTTGGCTCACTGCAACCTCCGCCTCTGATTCTCCTGCCTCAGCCTCCTGAATAGCTGGGATTACAGGCTCCCACCACCACATCCAGCTAATTTTTTTGGATTTTTAGTAGAGACGGGGTTTTACCATGTTGGCCAGGCTGGTATCGAACTCCTGACCTCAGGTGATCCACCTGCCTTGGCCTCCCAAAGTGTTGGGATTATAGGCGTAAGCCAGTGTGCCCAGCTTCAACCCCAATTTTTAATAAAACCTTATAGACAAATCTATCCAGTCTTAATCGGTTTGACCATAAGGTTTCTCATAAACCTTTTATAACTCTTTACAAATTCTTGTTAAAGAGCACATCCTTGCTCTATGAAAAACCTGTTGTGCTTTATTCCAAAAGCATGGAAAAAACTGAATAATAGCCCTTTAAATTTAGCCAATATGGTCATATACAGAATCTCTTTTACAATTAATTTTTCACAAACCTTCCAAAACTTGCTCAAACCTTTTAGGTTTATCCTATGTAATTTAAAACAACCCTTTAGCCCTCTAAACTAAGCAAAAATGTACATCTCCAAGCCTTCTTATAACCTTTTACTAAAAGCACATTTCACTTCCTCACAGGCCTTGCATGTGAAACCGATTGTTTTTAGTAATCTTAATTACACGTTACAATGTTAACTCTTAGCAATTTTTATTTTTGGTGAAAAACCTGGTAGGTGATTGTTTTGTTTTGTTTTGCTTTGAGATGGAGTCTTGCACTGTTGCCCAGGCGGGAAGGCAGTGGTGTGATCTCGGCTCACTGCAATCTGCGCCTCCTGGGTTCAAGCAATTCTCCTGCCTCAGCCTCCTGAGTAGCTGGGACTACAGGCATGTGCCACCATGCCCAACTAATTTATTTTTTGCATTTTTAGTAGAGTCGGGGTTTCACCATGTTGGCCAGGATGGTCTCAATCTCCTAACCTCGTGATCCACCCGCCTAGGCCTCCCAAAGTGCTGGGATTACAGGCGTGAGCCACCGCGCCTGGTGAGTAGGTGATTAATTATGTACTAGATGTGGAGCCTAGGACACCAGACAGAAGTGCCTAAACAGTGGAATTTTTGACAGAGCAGGTTTTGACTCAGTCTTAGGAAGGCCTTCCTATGGACAGTAGATGCCTGATAGAAACACATCATCTCCCCTGCTGGGAACCAAGTGGATGCAGCCAGTGTCTCCTAGGGCTCAAGGCTAGGACAGTTCCGCCTGAGTTCACCTATACCACAGCAGGGCGTGAGAGCGGGTGGCATTTCTGGGGTTTTGGTTAGTAGTCCAAGAGGGATTGTTGGGCAGTTCCAAAAGAACAACTTCAAAAGCAGGGCTGCACCTCCCAAAGTTTCTGACTTTGAGTAAACTGAAGGCCTCCGGGAGGGGTAGCTGATTCTGCCGCTGCCATGGATGTTGTTGGTAGCCGCCACTCCTCAGATAAGCATCTTCTTCCTATTGTTTTGGTGAGCTCAGTCCTACCAGGGATGATTAAAAACCAAAACCGTTTTTTTTTTTTTTTTTTTTTTTTTTTAAGCCAAATCTACTTTAACTGCTATCGGGAGGAGGCTTAGACTTTGTCATAGAAACATGATATCTACTTTCTCCTTCTTTGTAAAAAATTAATGGTTTTTATTATTTATTTATTTAGAGACAAAGTCTTACGCTGTCTCCCAGGCTGGAGTGCAGTGACATGATCTTGGCTCACTGAAACCTCTGCCTCCTGAGTTCAAGTGATTCTCCCATCTCAGCCTCCCAAGTAGATAAGATTACAGGCGCCCGCCACCATGCCTGGCTAATTTTTTGTTTTTTTAGTAGAGATGGGGTTTCACTATGATGATCAGGCCAGTCTTGAGCTCATGACCTTGTGATTCACCTACCTCGGCCTCCCAAAGTGCTGTGATTACAGGTGTGAGCCACCACGCCCAGTGCATTCCTCATGATGTTTATTGTGGGCACATGGCTATCTGAAATATGGATTACATCTACCAGCTTCCCTTGCAGTAAAAGTGTCTTCTTGACAAATGAGATGTCAGTAGAACTGGTGAATGCAACTTCCAGGCAGTGTCCTTAAAGGGAAGAAGCAAGTTCTTTTGCTCCATTTCCTCTTTCCTTTTTAATGGGCTTAGGACATAAGGGCTGGAGCTTCAGCAGCCATTTTGGGACATAAGCTAACTCTGGAGAAGCCACACAAAGGAGCAGAAAAATATAGGGAACCTGAGTATCTCAGGCCATAGCATGTCATACCACTGCTATGACTGCTTGTACCTAGAATTTACATAAAATAAATTTTTGCCTTGTTTAGCTACAGTTTTTTTTATAATTTTTATTTTTATTTTTTGAGACAGAGTCTCGCTCCGTTGCCAGGCGCCAGGCTGGAGTGCAGTGGCGCAACCTCAGCTCACTGCAACCTCTGCCTCCCAGGTTCAAGCAAGTTCTCCTACCTCAGCCTCCCGAGTAGCTGGGACTACAAGCACGTGCCACCACACCCAGCTAATTTTTATATTTTTAGCAGAGACGCCGTTTCACCATGTTAGCCAGGATGGTCTCAATCTCTTGACCTCGTGATCTGCCCACCTTGGCCTCCCAAAGTGCTGGGATTATAGGCGTGAGCCACCGAGCCCAGCCTAGCTACAGTTATTTTTAAAAAAACTTTCAGCCAAAGAAAATCCTAACTGATTCAGAGTTCAAAGAGGGGCAATTGTCAGAATAGTGAAAATCCTGACAATTGAAATATTGAAATCAAGACTAGATAGTTATCTGTCAGTGATGTTCAAGATTCATTTCCTGAATTGATTAGGGAATTAAGCTACACTAACCTCTCTCTGAGCTCTGTGCTTCTCCTGCCAGGGAGGAGTGAGTAAATAGGCAGTCTCTGATTTACACTATCCAGTGATGCTCCACAGTGCTGGGACTAACATTTTAGTTCAGGATTCTTTCTTCTTTGGAGAAGACTAGAAGATAGGGCTCTGATGAGTTATTTTTGTTTGACCTGAACTACTAATTTAAATGTAAGCCTTTTTCTATATTTGCACCCACTAACCCCTACATTCATGGACAGTATTAAAAGAAAAAAGTAAAAGGAGAAGGTATAATGAGATGTCTAGTCATGGGCTGCATAATGACACTTCAGCCAATGATGAACTGCACATAGGATGGTGGTCCCATGACATTATAATACACTGTATTTTTACTGTGTCTTTTCTGTGTTGAAATACACAAATACTTACCATGGTGTTACTATGTAATTACACTATTCTGTACAGTAACATGCTGTATGGATTTGTAGCTTGGGAGCAATAGGGTATACCATATAGCCTAGGTGTGTAGTAGGCAACACCATCTAGGCTTATGTGAGTATGCACTAGGATGTTCCCATAACAAGGAGAGTGCCTAACAAGAGATTTCTTAGAATGTACCCCCGTTGTTAAGAGATGCAAGACTGTATATGGGAGAATTCATGGTGTTTCCTTGCCTGCCCTGTTCACCAGCTCTGGGCTGGTCTTCGGTCAACATATGCATCCAGGGCTTTCAAGGTTTGGCCCACCTCTTTCCCGTTTTTGGGCCATGAGGGGCATTTCCCTACTGCCATGATTTGCTCCTAATTTGGCATCTCCCTGCTTGCAATCCCTCTCTCCTCAGCCCTCTCTCAAACTTAGGGAATCCCATCCATTCTTTGAGACTCCCCTCAGTTCTTAGCTTTTACAGGAAGAGGCTCCAACCATTGTGCTTTCTTTGTCTTCTCATCCCTGGTAACCTTCACTGAATGGCTCCTTTGTCAGTTAATTCTACACTGCCCAATATGGGCTCTGAAGTTTTCATCAGCATGAATTCTGGTTTCACTGAATAGATTATAAGCTCTGTGAGGGGTGGGAACATAAAACAAAACAAAACAGATCTCCACCATACTTATCACAACAATGATGCATAATTCAGTCTTTGCTTGTTATTTTGTCTTTTTCATTTTTTTGAGGTGGAGTCTGGCTCTGTTGCCCAGGCTGGAGTGCAATGGCATGATCTCGGCTCACTGCAACCTCTGCCTCTTGCCTTCAAGGAATTCTCCTGCCTCCGCCTCCCATGTAGATGGGATTACAGGCACCCACCACACACCTGGCTAATTTTTAAATATTTTTTAGTAGAGGCAGGGTTTCATCATGTTGGCCAGGCTGGTCTCAAACTCTTGACCTCAGATCCGTCTGCCTCGGCCTCCCAAAATGATGGGATTACCCGAGTGAGCCACTGCATGGGGCCTTCTTTTGTCTTTAATGGACACTTTATCAACACAACAATTCCAGTACTCACTCCATTCTTTGAAGGATGGTGACATTTGGGGTCTGTTTCATCAATGTAATTGTTATTTGTTTTGTGTTTTAACTTTGCTTCCTGATGTCTAAGCTAGCTACTTAATTGTGGACTAGAACCTGAGTCTAATATGGAAACCGTGTGCTACTTTACTAAGCAAAATTTACCAAAAGCCATATCTCCTCTTTTGGTTTTATGTATTTATTTTGTGGGAAGGGGCCATAACAACTTTATAAAGACTCCACGTTGATCCTTCAGGACCAGAGGAAGAGTTTCTTAGTTATGGATGGTTCTTAAAAATAGCCATGCCTACAGAGTGAGACCCTGTACCCCACCAAAAAAAATGGCTGGGCTTAGTGGCTCATACTTGTAAATAATCCTGGCACTTTGGGAGGCCAAGGCAGTGGAACAGCTGAGGTCAGGAGTTCCAGACCAGCCTGACCAACATGGTAAAACCCCATCTCTACTAAAAATACAAAAATTAACTTGGCATGGTGGTGGGCACCTGTAATCCCACATACTCGGGAAGCTGAGGCAGGAGAATTGCATGAACCGGGGAGGCAGAGATTGCAGTGAGCTGAGATTGCACCACTGCACTCCAGCCTGGGAGAAAAGAGTAAAACTCCGTCTCAAAAAAAAAAAAAAAAAANAAAAAAAAAAAAAAAAAAAAAGTACAAAGAACAGTTATAAAACACAAAATGGATGAAAATGTTCAAATTTACATAATTTGAAAAGGGTTAGATATCCCAAATAAATAACTCTTTCAAAGTTTTATATTAAAAAAAATAGCCATGCCTCATTGTTTTACCGCAAACCTCTGCTCTTATCATTATGGCTCTGAGATGGTTATTACTGGAAGACAGATTAATACATTTACTTCCAATAATGAGTCTGTATTAGCCACACCTGAGTTTGAGGAACTTGGGGGAAGTAACAATCTGAGCTTTCATCATTTTCCATTCCATTCCTTCATTCTAAAGACAAACACTGAATGCCTACTAAATGCCAGGCATTCTGATAGGTGCTACAGAAACAAACCAAAAGGAAAAAGGGGCATGGTCTCTGTCATCTAGGAAATTTAGTAAAGGTCCACCCTCCAATCAGTTGGCCATCACCACCTTCTAGCAAATCGTCCTCTGAAGGGGTTCCCAAGAGCTGTCTCTAGGTGTCTGCTGGCTGGCTTCTGGCCTCGGCCAGGTTTCTCACTGCTAAACATTCTCTTCCTTTCTCAACAGCAGATGTTGGAATGAGGGGCAGTCTCAGTGCTGGCCTCAATGGCTCCAGCCAGACCACACTGAGGACTTCCAAAAAAACCAGTGTGTTCTGCTTGTGGCTCTTCCCCACCAGCTTTCCTTGCATTGACTACAAGAGTTAGTTCAAACAGGGTCATATGTAACTGGCCCAAATAGGTTCAACACACTTTACACCGCGGGGCTGGTGGTGATGGGTGGATGCAAAGCAGTAACGTGTGATCCACTTTCTAGTTGAAGGAACTCCCTGCTGGCTGGCAGAACCAGGTGGAGCATCTTCAGAGTCAGTGCCCCAGGCAAATATGAGAGAAAATATCACTTAGCGGGCAGGAACATAAGTCTCAGTAAAGCAAAACAGCTACACTGTTACAAGAAGAAAGAGTCCCTTATTGCCTTAACCAGCTGATGGTTGGTTTAAATATGTTTTCATTTGTGGTTAACAAAACACTCAGACTCTTGGTTCAGAGGAGCCTGGAGCAAATTGGAAAGGAAATATTTTGTGAGCGTTACATTTGGAGGGCCAAAACAGTCACTGACCCCTTAATCACTGGCTTGTTACTCTGCTTCATTCTTCAAGGCAAAAAAATGGTTTCCTATGGCAAAACGGTCTCCTATAGCGCTGGATTGCTGTAAACAACTGCAAGAATGTGTCAGCTAGAGGAAATGGCAGCGTATAAGGAGGTTTAAGCCCAAGGCGTCAGAGACGTATTCTCATTTCAACTGATTGATCTCAGCCAACTACAGCCGGTTGTAGGTGAAATACCTCTTAATAGCTCACTCCCTGAGGGAGTGTTTCATTTTAACAAGAAATCGCCGAGGAAACAAACAGGCATTTAACCTGTAAACTTCTGTTATGGTTTCCCCATCTTGTTGCCTTCCTTGTTCCAATTCACTTCTGAACTCATCCTCATCCTCCTTTTCTCAAGGCCCTCTCCCTCTCACTGGATGTCTCCCCTCACTCTGCATATAGTAGCTACAATGACAGCTAACGTTTGTATTCACTAGGAGCCCTGTTGCATGTGCTAACTCATTTCATTCTCACAAGAACCCCATGACCTAAGTACGATCATGACTATCACACGACAGGCGAGAAACTGAGGAACAGTGAGTGTGAGGATGATGCCCAAGGTCACACAGCCATACACGTAGGAGCAGCATCTGAACTCCTGCAGCGTTGCTCTTAACTAGAGCCTGTACTGCCTCCCTCTTACACAAATGAGCTCGGGTCTCTCATTTGAAAAATATTCTACCCTGGATATTCACTTTCCTTTAGATACAGTCCTAACTCCTGCCCTTCTCTCAGAGTCAACTTTCTTGAAAGTACAGTCTGCACACATCCTCATTTACTCACGTCCTAGTCACCCCTAACTCTCTGGCTTTACCCCTTGCTGTTCCTCTGGAACTGCTCTCACCAGTCACCAATAACTCTTCTGTTGCCAAACCCCACAGACAATTGTCATTATATTTTAGTGAACCTTTCCCAGACGGAAACTCTCCTCCCTTGCCTTGATGATGCCATTTGTTCTAGATATCCCACTTTCCTCCCCATGCTCTTCTTCTCTGGCTCTGGCAGGGGTCTTGGGAAGGCTCCAGGTCTTAGCTCTCTTCCATTCTCACCCTAAGCTCACTGGGGTGACTTCTTGCACACACATGACTTCATCTGTTGAGGTCCTGATGAATTCCACATCTGTGTCTCTAGCCAGAACTTGTATTTTTGGGATCAGCTCTGAAAAATCTCGTTTAATGGACATCATTGCATGGATGGCTCATAAGCATCTCAATCTTAAGATGTTTAAAACTGGCTGAGTGCTCATGCCTGTAATCCCAGTGCTTTGGGAGGCCAAGGCAGATGGATGGCTTGAGCC
This sequence comes from Cebus imitator, assembly GCF_001604975.1. Classification (NCBI taxonomy): domain Eukaryota; kingdom Metazoa; phylum Chordata; class Mammalia; order Primates; family Cebidae; genus Cebus; species Cebus imitator. Next base: position 4,743,632 of record NW_016107318.1, read on the forward strand.
TGAGTTCAAAAACAGCCTGGGGAAAATGTTGAAACCCTCTATCAAAATTACAAAAAATTAGCTGGGCATGGTGGTGCATGCCTGTAGTCCCAGCTACTGCAGAGGCTGAGATCAGCTGAACTTGGGAAGTTGAGGCTGCAGTGAGCCATGGCTGCACCACTGCCCTTCAGCCTGGCTGACAACGCAAGGACGTCTTCAATAACAACAAACAAAAAAGTTTAAAACTGAACTCATCTATCTCTCAAAATCTATTTCTTCTACAAATGCCTCCTCTTTGCATGGCACTTCCATCCATGTGGCTGTGTAAACCAGCTGCTTCAGAGGCACGTTCATGTCCTTCCATTCACCTGCTCCCACAATGGATCTCCACAGCCCACTGATTCTGCCTTGTAAATCTCTTGGATCTGCTCTTCTTTCTTCCTTCCCTTTCCCTTTCCTTTCCTTCCTTCTTTCTCCTTCCTTCCTCCCTCCCTTTTTTTTCTTTTCCTTCCTTCCTTCCTCTGTCTTTCTTTCCTTGTTTCTTTCTTTCTTTTTTCTTTTCTTTCCCTCAACTGTCTCCTTTTTCCTGTCCTGGTTGCCAGAGTGCTCTACCTGAAGTTGGATGCTGACATCTTACTGAGTAAAATCCTTCATGGCGCCTCACTGCCACAGGATGAAGTTCGTACTTCTTCTCCTGGCATCACAGCCTCTCATGACCCAGATTTTGCCTTTTCTCCAGCTCTGCCTCTTACCACTTCCCATCCCTCTCATCTCTGAGGCTCCCTCCTGCAAACACCATTCCCTCAGCTCTTGCTCTGGGCTCATCCCCACTTCCTTCCCACGTAGCACTTGGCCAGTTCCTTTTCTTCTTTCAGACTCGGGGCTCTGACTTCCTCTCTCAACCCTGATCCTGGCTTCAGTCTTGCTCACCACTGCCAGCACCTCTGCCATTGCCTGTGCCAAGCTGTGCTATTTGTTGGCTTCCTCCCTACAACACGAGCTCCTTGAGACTAGGGAGCCTTGCCTTTCATCTTTGTATCCTTAGACTGCCATTTTGCTGATATGTAGTAGAAACTCAATAAATGTGTCAAATGAATTAATAAAATTCACCCAAAGCCGTATATACCAAATGAATGAATGTACCATAGCAGAGAGGGAATCTCTTTCTCATGTGGGGAGTTTAAGCTTTCCCCCTTAAGTCTATATATCCCCTCCACCTCCATACTAGGCCATTATTTGAATCAGTATACAGGGGAGATACTCCATTCCACCCACAAAAAAAGTCACCCCATGACCAGGTTCCTTCAGACCCACCCAGCATCACACGCTCAAACACTTGCTGATTGCTGCCAATGGCCCTCAGAAGTAGTTTTGGTAACGCTCACAAAACAGGTACCTACGCTCTCTCTTTATGGTAAAAGAGATGGCATACATTCTGAAATCACTGCACTTTCAGTGATGGGTTAGGATAGTTTTATAGGCCCAAATTGTTTCCTGTTTGGAAGTTAAAATGGAATTTTACATAATATGACAGAAACACGGCTGGGGTAGTCAGAAGTCTGTTTCATTGCTATTCACTTGATATCTTATGTGACCTTTGTTTTCAGACATCGATGGCTAGATATGTAGGAACAAAGTAAAATAGACAATTGCAGCACTTATTCGAATAATGATGGCAAACTTCCCTCACCCACTGTTTCCACAGCTTCACCTACATTTTGGTTTCCTTGCTTTCTATCTACAGACACTTTCAGAGCATGGGCTTTGATGTCTGAGAAACTTGGGTCTGAGTCTCAATTCTGTCCCTTATTAACTGTGTAACCCTGGGAAAGTTATTTAACCTTTTTGAGCCTTGATTTCTTCAATTTCTTCCCTGTAAAATGGGGAAGAATATGAGTGTTGATGACTGTGTGAGGTTTTAATAAGATACTGCCTATGAAGACAGCACAGTATCTGGAACAGAGGTCACCAGTATATGTTCATTTTAATCTTGTTATTAGGTAATTAAAATGAGTATTTTAAGGCTGGAGGATGGAGTATTTGACTGACTTAATTTCCTTCACACTTCACTTCCTTGGGCTATGTCTCTGTTGTACAAGTTTCCAATTAAGAGAACAGTTAGCAATATGTTAACTTGTTCGTCACTCAAATTTGGAACTGACAGAGAATAACATTTTGCTATTTTAAAAGAAATCCAAAGGAGATAAGGGGTTGGCCTAAGGGTACCCAGAACTTGGATATAAACACAAGACTTTGGGTATTCTCTTTTCTCCAGTGTGGGGGCCTGCTAGAGTCTGTGGCATGTGCCACTGTCCCCTGATCATTCATAGTGGCTCTCCAAACAAGCGAAAGAGGCACTCAGGGAGTCAGCCTGGAGATGTACCTTAACTCAACTGCTAATCAATAAGCAGGACAACACAGACAAGGAACACTGGTCATTTCCTTGAATGCACTTAGCCTTTAGTGAACAGCTAAATACCTAAAGCTTCATCAGGTAACTCAGTTGATGAATTAAGAGTGCTTCCGAAAAGATTTCAACAAATGGGTAGGGACACAATGAGTACGAGGTCTCCATTCCCTTTACTGGGTAACCTCATGTACTTGGGCTCTTTTCTGCTTAGCAGTAATCTGCCCTTCTAGGTGAGTCCTAAACTCCTGCCATGTCATGCCATGTTGCGAGGACTGTTTTATGTCTTTTTGAATTTCATGGTTCTTTGAGCATAGTAAGCCCTTGATAAAGGCTTATTAATTTGCTTTGATTAAATGAAGAATTCATTGCATTCTAGTTCAACACTACTTAGAGCCTTTTTGCAGTGAAAAGGTTTATATAATTAAGTAGGTTCACTGTCACCACAAAATGCCCACATTTCTCCAACATTAGAAAGACATCTTGTTAGTTGGTAAATGCATTTGAGGCTGTCTTAGAAAGCAGTCCAATGTCTCTTTTTCTTTACTCTCTCATCCTGAATGGCCTGGACTTTAAAATACAGGTATTGTATACAGGGAGAGTATAAAAGGGGCCTTGGTGTCTGCGTCCCTTCAAGGGAGAAAGAACTGTGAGATCTGGTGCCTGTGTCTGGAGCTGGGACAGTGCTCCAATTGGGCCAGGCCAACGGCGAGAGTCAGATGGCAACTTATCCTCTAGGAGATCCCAGCTGTATGAGTCAGGGCTTTCTAGAGTAACAGAAGCGACAGGATATATATATCCTGTTGCTTATTATTCCCATTATAAGCCCATATATACATATGGGCTTATTGTGAGAATTGGCTCACTCCATTATGGAGCGCAAGAAATTCCATGATAGGCTATCCATAAGCAGAGGAACAGGGAAGGTAGGGGTGTAGTTCAGCCAGGGCCCAAAGGGCTGAGAACCTGGGGGGCTGCTGGTGTCCGTGCGCAGGAGAAAATGGATGACCCAGCTCCAGAAGAGAGAGAGTGAATTCATCTTTCCTCAGCCTTTTTGTTCTAGCCCAGCCAGAACAGATTGGATGGTGCCCAACCACATTGGTGAGAGTGGATCTTCCTTACTCAGTCCACTGATTCAAATGCCAATCTTTTCTGGAAGAAATACCTTCACAGACACAGCTAGAAATAATGCTCTACCAGCCAGCTGTGTATCCCTTAATTCAGTCAAGTTGACACCTAAAATTAACCATCACACCCACCCCTAGCTCATGAGCTGCCTGATTTCACTTCATAGTGGAGATTCAATCAAATCCAGTCTGGGTTTTCTTAGTCCTATCCAGTGATTTCTGATAACCTTGATAGTCCAGGTCGAAGTTCAGTCTCCCTGTCAGGGCCACTCTCCCACCTGGAAGGTTTTCTGTGCCCTCCCTTCAGTTCTGGTTCTTCCTGCTGCTCCTGATTCCCTGGGCTGTACCACCTCCTCCTTCCAGCCAGCCCCGTGCTTTGGGACCTGCTGCTACAGCCCTCTTCGCTTTCTTCTGACAAGTGCACAGCCTTTCCTTTTAGGCATCCCTTGCACCACTGGGCACAGAGAAACACTCAGAACTTTTTCCAAGCCTATGGGAGCCCAGAGAAACAGGGCTTTCAGCAGATGCCCCTCTTTTCCCCTGACCTCTTCCTCACATTTGTGAGGCTATTCGCTTGGAAAGACACAAGGAACTTTTTCCCTTTGAGATCCCTAAGTGCAAAATCTGGGGTTTCTGTCCCATATCAACACACACACCCCAACCCCCAAGTCACCCCACAGTGGTAGTTCTCAAAGTGTGGCCCACAGACACTGGAGGCCCCGTATTTTCATTATAACACTGAGAGGTTATCAGCGTTGCGGAGGTGGCGCAGAAGCAATGGTTATAACCTGTGGTGCACTGCAGCAGTGTATTAGTCCCGCTGTACTAGTCATGTGCTTCACTACCATGTACTCACGGTAAAAAACAGAGAAAGAAAATGCCAATGTTACATAAGAATGCCCTTGATGACACGGTAAAAAAGACATATTTTATTTCATTTTGACCCTTTGACCCTTAAGCACACATCATTTTAATATTTTGCATGACAAAATGAGAAAGACGCATAAGGCTCTTTAGCACACCTATGGTTTTTGCTTTTCTGTTTTGGAAAAAGCATTTGTGTCATTATTTAAGTGGCTGAATCAGTTGCTTTTAAAAGTGAACACCATATCTACTTTCTGAAAGAACATCTAACAAACAAACTGAGGTTTTCTTCAGACTTCAGTATCTGGCAGACATTTTCTTGAAAATAAATAAAGCCTGTCACTTCAAGAAAAACCAAAAACAACAAAACAACAGGCAGTGTTTTTTGCCAAAATCCATGCTTTCAACCTCCAGATCCACCACTTATAGCAATAACTCAATTCCCCAAAGTCTTACTTGAAAAATCAGGATAGTAATAGTGCTTACTCCAGGGGATGTGTAGGAGCATTCAACAAGATAACATTATAAAGTGTTTTATGTAGTGCCTGGTACGTGTTAATTGCTCAATAAATGTTGGCTGCTATTACAGCTACACTGAGTTAAAATGATCCGATTTCTTTCTTATTTAATTTAACCAAATACGTAAGTTAATTCCATCAAAAGTGTTCACGTTGAGCACCAAGTAGATACTTTAAAAAATCAATTCACGGCTGCGTGCAGTGGCTCACGCACTTTGGGACGCCAAGGCGGGCAGATTCACCTGAGGTCAGGAGTTTGAGACCAGCCTGGCCAATGTGGTGAAACCCCATCTCTACTAAAAATACAAAAATTAGCCAGGCGTGGTGGCATGCACCTGTAATCCCAGCTACTAGGGAGACTGAGGCAGGAGAATCACTTGAACCCAGGAAGCGGAGGTTGCAGTGAGCCAAGATCACACTACTGTACCTCAGCCCGGTGAAAGAGTGAGACTCCGTGTCAAAAAAAAAAAAAAAAAAAATCAATGGTTCTTTAATAATAAGGCAATAATGAAATGACAACATGGCTATAATGAAATAGTGGCAGCAGGCATTGCAATATTGAGTTTTAAGCAAAAATTCTTATTTTTCCAGTTTTCCTTAGGAAAATAAATAGGACTATTTGTGCAGTGGTAAAAAATGCACAGATTAACATAAAACATTGCCAAAATACCTTCCAAAGCTCACTACTTAAAAACAGTTTATCACAGCAGTAATGCCAATGTACACCAGGCTACCTGAGTTCCTGACACATTGAAAGCTATGGCCTTTGAATCATTATATCATTAACCTCATACCTCACCTGAAAAGTCAGATGTGTTTTCCAAATTGGAGCACTTCTACCCAAGCTTTGGATATAAATTAGCAGGAATTTAGATTATGTCACATTTTGGGCATAGGTAAGCAGTGAAAAATGGAGAAGGGAAAAAGAAGCCAAAATAAATTGGCTTATAGCAAAATAATGATCAGGAGATTAAAAAAAAGAAAGAAAAAAGGAAAGAAATATACCAGAAAAAGTTGGGGAAAACAATAGGAACCTGTTAGTGGGACATAACGCGGCTCCATAAAGGATATTTTTACATTTTCTAAATAACTTTCAGTCTACGGAAATGATCGAGTCCCTGTCTTGTACATCAGTGCAGGTTCTCATATCTTGTGTGTGAACAACTGAAGTCCACAGCGTCTTTTCCGATCCTTTTGATCATCTGGGCTACGTGGAGAAAGGAGCATCTGATTAGGCTCCTAATTAACATAAAAACCATCCTGCAAGAAACAGCCACAGCAGCAGCAACAAGCTGCTTGTCAGTTCCAGGCCAGGAATTCCAGTTGCAATTTTGGTTGTTATGGAAACAGACCACACTGCTTCTTAAAGAATTCATTATTCCAATAAATATTTGTTGTTCTAGTCATTAAGTAGTACCCAAACGAATGATGTAGACACAAGGGAGGAGGAGCACAGAGGAGGAGAGCTGGTGATTATAGCAGAGTTCTCAGGGAGCTAGGACTTAACTCTGACCTTGGGGCATGATTAGTAGGGGAGAAGGCATTGCGAGTGAAAGGGCTGGCAAAGTGCAACAGGCTCAAGAGATAATAAGGAGGCAGGCATGGTTGGAGCCAAAGATTGACATGGGAGTGTGGTGGGAAATGGGAAAGACACACTGAGGCAGGCAGCAGAGAGCTTTGAAGGCCAGTCTAAGGAGTTTGGACATTTCTGTGGACAAAAAGGAACTGATGGATACGTTAAAACAGGGAAAGAATGGTTTAGGCGTATTTAGACAAATAGTGAGGACGTTAACCTAGGCTCTGGCTAATACTGCAGCCCCAATGTAGTTCAGGTAGGTGCCAAGAAAATAATTTAAAAAGTGAAAATTCAGTCATCCCAGACAAAACTACTGTTTCACTGAAAGAAACTGACTTTTATTTATTAAAACTCATCAAAACAGGTGGGCACAGTGGCTCATGCTGTAATACCAGCACTTTAGGAGGCCAAGGTGGGCAGATGACAAGGTCAGGAGTTCGAAACCAGCCTGATCAACATGGTGAAATCCCGCCTCTACTAAAAATACAAAAACAAACAAAAAACCTCATCAAAACAGCTATGGATGTGTCTATGACATCTGGAATATTTTTATAAGGTTTAAATTGACTTACAATAAAGCAGTCCCAAAATACCATAAGCAGTCATTTTCCCTTATATCACAGTGGCTTTATACCTTCTACTGCCCAAGCTGAAATCTGCTTTTTTTGTTTTTTGTTTTTGTTTTTGAGATGGAGTCTCACTCTGTCACTAGGCTGGAGTGTAGTGGCATGATCTCAGCTCACTGCAACATCCACCTCCCAGGTTAAAGTGATTCTCCTGCCTCAGCCTCCCAAGTAGCTGGGACTACAGGTGCGTGCCACCATGCCCACCTAATTTTTGTATTTTTAGTAGAGATGGGGTTTCACCAGGTTGGACAGGATGGTCTCGATCTCTTGACCTCGTGATCCACCTGCCTAGGCCTCCCAAAGTGCTGGGATTACAGGTGTGAGCTACCACACCCAGCCTGAAATCTCTTTTACAAGAGTAGTGACTGATCAGTAAATTAAAATACAGGAGAGTTTGGTCAGATAGAAGAAAAATCTTTTGCTCAGTGCAGCAGTTCTTAGAGTGTGGTCTGTGGACCCTTGGAGGTCTTGAGCTTTGTCTAATTCCAAAGTTCTTATACTATGCTGTTTGACCTTCTGAAGGGCACAGGACTTAGTAATAGGTGTGAGGTCTTTAGTTATGCCTAGAGAGAGAGAAGTGGCATTTGACAATACCTTTCACAGTTCAACTGTGAGTGCTAAACAATTGATAAATCTGAAGTAATATTACTGCTAAAGACAGTAACAACAACCACAAAACAATTATTTTTAGAAGCTTCTTTGGACCACATTTTTAAAAACACAGACTTCCATGTGATAATAAAGGGGTCTTCCTGTCCTCAAACTCTAAGTTCTTCAGTTTTGGGACTTGGACTGGCTCTAGATTAATACCCTAACACCCTCTAAAGAACCCTGACTAATAGACTAATATAGGCTCCTACTTTGAATTCCTAGCTGTCAAGTTTAAAGGGTCTCCCCTTTTTCTATCTTGGCTTCTAATATAAAAATTGAATAGAAAATATAAGACACTCTGTATGGTCTGAATGCCAAGAAAATTGATTATTAAAATTTATGTGGAAAAGGTAATTTTAGTAATCTATAGCACAGCTGATTTCCCTTTGCAATTATGACATTGGGTTACTCTTCAATAAGAGATATAAGCAATATAGTTTTACTTTCTGAAAAAAAAAGTAAATTAAAGTGTGGAAAGAATTCATCCAGTTCCCAAGGTTAAGGTCAACTAGAGGTAAACAGATGGCAAATGGAGCTAAGGTAGGTCTCAAGAATGCCCATTGCTTGACACATACAGTTCTCTTTGCCTCCTCTCACCTCCCATTCATCCTTTCACTAGCCCCATCTCTCTTTTGATCTCTCTGCTTAAATGTTACATTCTTAGAGAAGGCTTCCCTGGTCACCCTCTAAAGTAATCACCTAATTTTACTCCAAATACTTGACCCAGGTTGTTCCCTATTTCAGCTCTTTGGTTCCTTGCTAATACTTTTCAAGGTTAATGACATATTAATTATTCTCTTCATCTAAGATGGCAGCTCTGTGAATCCCCACTGCCCAGCACGGGTCCAGTAGTCAATAAGCATGTGTCAGATGGCTGAATGTGTGAGACAGTCTGCATTCAGGTTAACAACCAATACAACTGAGTGGGGGAGGAGGGAGAACCCCAGAGTGAGGAACTACAGGCAGAGACCCTGGTCCCCTCCCTGCTCCAGTTAATTGAATGAATGTGATCAAACCCCTTAACTTCTCTGGGCCTCAGTTTCCTCATCTGACAATGAGGGAGCTTTATTCAGAGATTTCTAAGGAATCACACTGATTTTAACTTGCAGGAATCTAGGTTTATCTGATTATATTTCTGTGGTGTTGACAACTATTCTTTTCCCATTCAGTGAGGAGTTGTGGACCTTTCCATTATTTCTGAGTATAAATAGACATTTTCTGGAAAATGTACAGGTAGGTGTACTCATTTTTTGAGATCCTTGAATGATTAGAGGAAAAAGTACTAAGTTTTGAAAGGACAATATTTGTCCTTTTTTTGTACATTTTTAACTACTGTACAACTAGTTCCCTTTATTTCCATGAGGAAAACTGGAAATCTGGCTCTCACACACTCATTAGCTTCATAATCTTAGACAAGTTCCTTAACCTTGCGGAGTCTCGGTTTTCCTATGTAATGGATACGTAACATGAATAGACTAGCTAATGGAATTGTATAAGGATTAAATGAGATAACCTGGGGCATAGTGGGTGCTCAGAAAATGTTGGTAAACCTCAAACGCATTTTCTCCCACAATTAATCCATCAGTAAGTTTCACTGTACTAGAGCAAGGAGCAAATTGGACAGTTTTTACTGTTTGCTATGTAGAATACAGGGTCTGGCTATTGAGGTATATTTGAACATGTGGCAATTGATGCGTTCAGCTTAGGAATGAGGGGTCAGTGTTCAAACAGAAAAGATGTGTGTTAGATTTTTAACACATGACAATCTCTTACCCCTTTAATGCACTGTGTTATTGTAGAGCTAAGCTCGAAAGTTTGACATTCCATCAAGTCCTATTTTTTCTATGCTGAAAAGATGCAAATCCCAAAGCAATATAAAACTGCATATGTGAAAGCAATAACCTGGAAAACTTGGGAGTATTTTTTGACCAAAAAGGAGAAAAGACTTCAAAACAGGGTGAGAAATAAAGAGTCTTTTTCATTACCAAATTCTTATTATTAGTAATTGTATTGTTAGAAAATGCAAGGGCTATTACTCACCAATCATGAAAATAATTTTACATTTTCTCAAATCTTCCATGAAACCTTTAAAATAAGAATAACTTAAGTTACTGGCAAGAAAAATCGTATTGAAGTTCTGGTTTTACTCATGTTATATGAAAACCCAAACCTTGTAGTTATATTTGATAAAAATCTTGAAGTTGAATAAATGTGTGTATAGGCTACAATTAGTAGGCACCAATGAGACCATTTCAGTCTTTTTTTGTTTGTTTGTTTTTTGAGACAGTCTCACTCTGTTGTCCAGGCTGGAGTGTAGTGGTTCGATCTTGGCTCATGGAAACCTCTGCCTCCTGGGTTCAAGCCATTCTCCTGTCTCAGGGTCCCAAATAGCTGGGATTACAGGCATGCCACCAGCTACTTTTTGTATTTTTAGTAGAGAGGGGCCAGGCTGGTCTTGAACTCCTGGCCTCAAGTGATCCGCCTGCCTCGGCCTTCCAAAATGCTGGGATTGCAGGTATGAGCCACAACACTCTGCCCATTTCAGTCTTATCCCCCAACCCAGGTAATACATTTTTATTTTAACATACATGATCAACTTTTGCTGGCAAAAATTTATGTCATTAAATAGCATGAATCACAAAGAAAGCTATTTTTTAAAATTACTTTTAAATCATCCTACGTCTCTCACTTTGGTGTTATTTCACATTTAAAACATTTGCTAAGCTTCCTTTTAACAAAGATGCTCAAAACACAAGTAGAGCATATGGAAAATATTTTAAAAAATAGTTTCTGCTTAGAGCAAATAATGCTATTTTCTATTTAAGGTAGTAATATAAAACTTCCTTTTAAAATATATGTATTTGAGTAAAAACGCTTCACATTTTCTGTAGATAACTACTTTTGAAAGTCAGATCATTATTCTGACAGGAAACATTTTTTAGTGAAATTGGGGTAGTTCATTTATATGCACAATACCACATTTTGTAGGAATTCATAATTAGCTGAGTGAAAGCCCCAACTCTACCAGAGAAAGAGAGAGAATGGGGCATGATGCAGTGGGTTGGGGACAAAGAGAGGAGAAAGAGCTGGAAATAGAGGAAAGAAGTACGTTTGGGGTTGTTGAAACCATATGGTTTTCATAACAAAAAACAAACAAAAAAAGAATTTTTAAATCAAATCCAGTCTCTCTACAGAATAGCCCATGGTGACAGGAAACATCTTACATTGCTTGGAGTTTTCTATTAAAGGCAGATACATTCATGTTTCCAACATGTGAGACCAGATGGTCATCTCAGGCTAGCCTGTGAGTTTACGTTTATGAAGCTGAGGAACTCTGAATCTATTTGCAATCCAGGAAAATGGCCATGGTTATTAGTGTTTTTTTTTGGTATGATTGTATCCTGTCTCAGTTTTAAAAAATATAACTATTTTAAAATTAATGATGGCACATAAAATTCATCTAATGTAGTCATTACAAATTAAGTATACAGTTTTTAATGACATGGGAACATTTTTGTTTGGTTTTTGAGATGGAGTCTTGCTCTGTCGCCAGGCTAGAGTGCAGTGGTACGATCTCGATTCACTGCAACCTTTGCCTCCTGGGTTCAAACGATTCTCCTGCCTCAACCTCCTGAGTAGCTGGGACTACAGGTGTGCACCACCACACCCAGCTAATTTTTGTATTTTCAGTAGAGACAGGGTTTCACCACGTTGGCCAGGATGGTCTTGATCTCTTGACCTTGTGATCTGCCCGCCTCAGGCTCCCAAAGTGCTGGGATTACAGTTGTGAGCCACCACGCCCAGCTGGGACATGTTTATGTTGTGATATATACAAAATATTTGGAGGTACTTATATATACACATGTATTCTCAACCATGTAAAAATAGATATATAGGGCTGGGCGCAGTGGCTCAAGCCTGTAATCCCAGCACTTTGGGAGGCCGAGGTGGGCGGATCACGAGGTCAAGAGATCGAGACCATACTGGCCAACATGGTAAAACCCTGTCTCTACTAAAAATACAAAAATTAGCTGGGCGTGGTGGCATGCGCCTGTAGTCCCAGCTACTTGGGAGGCTGAGGCAGGAGAATTGCTTGAACCTGGGAGGCAGAGGTTGCAGTGAGCCGAGATCGCACCACTGCACTCCAGCCTGGTGCCTGGTGAAAGAGTAAGACTCTGTCTCAAAAAAAAAAAAAAAAAAAAGATATAATGTACTAAAATGTTAACCATGATAATTTATAAGTCATAAGGTTTTAAATGGCTCTTATTTTATACCTTAAAAAATTTCTACAGTGAGTATGTGTTAATTTTATAACCAGAAAAAAAGGGAATATTTATTAGGCAATCAGTCATGCCCTATCCAGTTGAGACCAAGTCGATTGTTTGCACCTCGCTAAGTGACAGCTAAGTTATGGCTCACATTTTTATACCTCTCCCCATGAATCACCATGATGTCATTTGGTGACTGTGATTTTCACATACTGCTCTTGCCATTATCATCAAATAACACTTTACCTACCACCTTGCGCTCATGGATCTTTGCAGGATTAGATCTGCGGTTATTTAAAAAGCCAAATCACTTATTTGTATGTGTTTAGGATCAATACTATAAACATATTTCTATGACTCATATAATAACAGTGTAGAAATATTAGAAGGTATTTTTACTTAGGACAATTATGAACCTTATCTTTTTTGGATAGTCCCAAATTCACACAATCATATCTATTTTAAGTTACATGCATGGATAGTTATGGGTGGATTTTTTACTTTTTGCAAGACTTTTTTTTTTTTTTTCTTTGAGATGGAGTCTCACCCTGTCGCCCAGCCTGGAGTGCAATGATAGAATCTCGGCTCACTGCAACCTCATAGTCCTGGGTTCAAGCAATTCTCCTGCCTCGGCCTCCCAAGCAGCTGGGATTACAAGTGTGTGCCGCCATCCCTGTCTAAATTTTTTTTGTATTTTTAGTAGACACAGGGTTTTACCCTATTGGCCAGGCTGATCTTGAATTCCTGACCTCAAGTGATCCACCCATCTTAACTTCCCAAAGTGCTGGGATTATAGGCATAAGCCACTGCTCCTGGCCATTTGCTAAACTTATAATATGACGAAAATTACAAAGCACGATAATCCTGGAGTAGGGTAGGTTCGTTCCCAAAGGTACACTGCGGAATAGTAACTACCATGCAGGAAAAAGCATTTTGTGGTTCAATTATGTTTAAAGAATGTTGAATTAAAGTTTGACAACTCTTTACTGCAGGACTTGTGTGAGAGTTTTGGATGCTATTATATACTTGAGTCTTCCAGTGGGGACCTGGTGTTAAGCATGTTTCAAAGATATTTGAAGACAGCATCCTCTTTTCGCTGAGCCTCTTGGGAGTCATGTTCTCTGGGCAGTTGGGAAATGCATCTCTTAGTAATGCACCCCTTTGGTTCTTTACACGGATAGAGGCAGACCCAAAGAGTTCCCAAAGAGTTCCACTCTTAGTCACGCTCCCTGTCTAAGGGAAAAGTACATGCTGCAATATTTTATCTTTTGGTTGGTGTTTAATTAAAAAGGAATGGTCAAAGCTACTAAAATGACAACTTTGATGTGATCAATAAGGAAAACTCACCTCCCATAGTGTCCTCTCCAAATACATTTAACTGGTCATCACCCTGTTAAAAAAAAATCACAATATTAGATAATAGTAACAGCAGGTATTGTGCTAAACTCCTTAGCAACACGGCATATTTGAACTTCTAAACAACTGTAAGAGGGAGGCATTTCCAAGCAATTTTATGAGGGACAACATTTTACAGATGAAGACACTGAGAATTTTAGAAGTTAACTTGCCAAGGGTGACAGAGTAATGAGAGACAGAGCTCAGATTTAAGCCTGGATCATCTGTCCCAAGTCCATGCCCTCTTCTTCATGAGTACAGTATCTCACCTCTTTTTTTTTTTTTTCTTTTAAGTGCAAAAGCTATCTGTGGACAGGAAAGCTGACTTCAAGAAGACACAATCCTTTGGTATCAGCAGCTTACTGGTAGGTATGCTCACAGTTCTTTTATGAGCAACTCCAAATTTTAAAGCTGGGTTTGGCAACCATTTTCTGTAAAGGGCCAGAGAGTAACTATTTTCATCATTGTGAGCCACGCGGCCCCTGTAGCAACTACTATTTTTTTTAAAGGAGTCTCGCCCTGTTGCCCAGGCTGGAGTGCAGTGGTGCAATCTTGGCTCACTGCAACCTCCACCTCCTCAGTTCAAGTGATTTGGGCCTCCATCTTCCTAGTAGCTGCGATTACAGGCATGTGCCATGGTGCTAGGTGAATTTTTGCATTTTTAGTGGAGGCAGGGTTTCACCATGTTGGCCAGGCAAGGGATCTGCCTACCTTGGCTGGGATTACAGGTGTGAGTCACCATGCCCAGCCCCTACGGGGCAACTATTTAATCATAATTTGCCAATGCCTGAACCAAAGCATGAAATAAAGGAAGCTGGAGTGATCAGCTTTTATTGATGCCTACTACCTTTAAATTTTTCATTTTATGTTTTAATCAAACAGATGCTCTATTTCTTATGGAGTAGCCCATGGTGGTTGGAAAAGAAAATTCAGAAAAAAATGTATAAAAAGGTACTAGGTGAGAACTTTCACTCTCAACTGCGTCTTCATCTGTATCATTTCCCCACTGTCACCCCTTAAAGGTAATCACTCATAGAGAGTTTCTTGAGGTACATAAAAATGACTTCTAGATATCCAGGGATACATGTGAACATAAATAGATATTATGATCTCCATTTCTCACATAAAAGCATTATGCTTTTATTATACATACATATATGTTTATGATATAATACTATTCCATAATACATTGCTCCTCTACTTTCTTTTTCTCTGATCAATGTATCCTGGAGAAATTTCCAAATAAGTACAGAATGTGTTCAGTACCAAGTATCATCAGTTGCACAATATTCTGTTGTATGTATGGTACCATAGTTGTTTTTGTTTAATTAGTTCTTTATTGATGGATCAGTGAGTTGTTTCCAGCCTTGGACTTTTGTTTGGAAAAAGTGGCACAGTGAAGAAATTTGCATAAATATCATTTCATACTGCAGGCTAAGTTTCGAGGGAGCGGACTACATGGCCAAAGAGTAAATGTATTTATAATTTTGATAGAATTTTGCCAAACTGCTCCCCATAGAGGTTGTCCCATTTTGCAGGGACAGCTTCCGGCTGGTGCTTTACACCAGTCTCTTGCCTCTAATTCCCTTTGATGCCTGAGTCAGTTAAATGAGGTTGTCTGGTTGTATTAACACTCCCTTGAGGTAAACTGCCCTCAAAATGCTTTGTTTAAAGACAGAGTCTTGCCATCCTGTTTAGAATATATGCCTTCAGGGAAATTTTACTGCTCTTCTTAGATTTGCCTGTGCATCCAGAGCTATTCCAGGTAGAGAAGAGCTTTGAATGGAGTGATCATTCAGGGACATATTTACATTAATGAATTTTCTTCTGTGAATAGAAAAAAACATCGATTATTCCTCAACAAGCCTCTCCACCCTTCCTTTGTTGAAATAATTGCATTCCAGAGCTTAGGGTATGGAGATCACCTAATCCAATCCTGCCACACACTTTCCCATTTTACAGATGAGGAAACTGATGTTCAGAGAGTTCATGTGAGGGGCCCATGGCCAGGCCATCATGTCCTTAGTGAGGTCAGGATGGGATGAGAAGCACTTCTTTTACCACTTTACCTGTCTCCTACGGATTTGGTCTCATCAATGTAGGGGCATCCTTTCCCCTCTGCTCTCCTGGCCAGGCACCTATCCACCAAACTGCAGTCTGGCTCTGTGCCACAAGCTGGGATGAATCCACAGCACCACAGCTGGTGCAGGCTGGGCTCCAGAGCTCACTGCGGTCTCAGGCTGAAGTTAGGATGGAGCCAGGACCACATCTTTGCTTAGCTCTTACCCCTGCCCTATACTACTTCTCCTCAGAGAGCTCCATAATAATGCACTTGCATGAAAATTCTCATCTCAGGCTCTGCTTTGAGGGGAAAAACATCAATTACTCCTCAAGACAGAGACCTTGAGGAGTTCCCAAATTCTCAGAGAATTCTGGATTCAAGACAGGGACCTATTTGAAGCAATTAATAAGTTTGCTTAAGGTGCAGCTGCATAGAGGAGGCTCAAGAGAGTTTCCTGGAAAAGGATTGTTTAATCTAAATTTGCCTATTGTTTGTCAAACAGCTATTGAGTATATCTAGGTAATGTGGAGAGGAAATCATTGAATCCTCTCCCTCAATTTTTAATATTATTATTAGATCATCAGACTTAACATGCACCTTATAGGCTAAGCTGTATTAGATCTTTCTTGTACGTGACTATCGTGTCTGGGGAGTTTGACCGTGGTTACTCTGAATTCCTAACACAGTACCTCCCACTATAAAAGGGCCCATCTGACCTCTGCCAGGCTTCTTGAGTCCGACCTATTTGCATCCATAGCTCTTATTCACAGCCTTCTATTACACTTGCTCAAATGCCTCACATAAGCCCCATCTTTATTTTCATTAATTCATCAATAGTGAACAGGCTGCTGGGACGTGGATGCACCTGTCATCAGCTCTCACCAGGGATGTGGTACATGGACATGAAAGCCCAGGTGACTGGGATGTTTGATTGGAGGGTGTCATTTTCCAGGGACTCTCAATAAGTCTCATGGTTCCAATGTGAATATTTTGTAAATAAAATTAATCTGGCATCATACACACACACTAGGAGTGAATGGGAAACACTTCTGGTTTTGGTGAAAAAGATTGACCAAACAGTCCCTACAAGCACTAAATCTTGCTACTTTTTGAATGTTGGGGGTGTTCTGAATGAAAGGCATTAATTTCAGAATGTCCCTTGGACAAGGCGCCAAAGTTTGTAGCCTTATTCAGGAGACATCTGATAAGCTGTTTGTACCAAGCTGCCTTGGAGATCCTCTTCAATGAGGCATCACTTGAGAAGACTCAACCCATTAGCCACCAATCTGAGTGCCTGAGGGTGGCTCTTTGTGCTCCAGCCTTTTTCTGCATTAAGGCTCCATCTAGTCCATCCTTTGTCACCTTAATGAAGTTAGGCTTTGTGTGTACAATGGGACACAGGTGACTTTTCATAGTATTAAACTAGGTTTTGGGGTACATGAAGTGGGATACTGAATCTTCTGAACTGACAAGGAGAGAGAATATGAATATAGTCGCAGATTTGATGTAAGTGCCCTTTATGACTCGGAAGCATGAGGCCCAGGCACAGCCTACAATGCTGTGATTAACACTGTGAAGGTGGGAGAAGCTGCAGCAAAGCCACTAACACCAAAAGACAATTTCAGGTGCTACACCATTTTGACGCTATAGATTGGGTTAATATGTCAGTAACTGATGAGGAGAAATCTAGAATTCTATTGAAGGGACACATTTAAAACCTCAAAATGGGATTAGAGGCTATGGGAAACTGCAGATTTGGATTACAGACTTGCTTTGGTCTCTATCCCTCATCTTCCACTCAACTAAGACTCAGGAGAGCAAAAGGAATCTACATTCAACTATATTTCCCTGTGTAGATGTGTATACAAAAAACCTCCTTTGGCAAGGCTAGGTTCTGGTACTATCACTTGTAGGAAGAGTGGCTAACTGGGGGTGTGTATGTGCTTTCCTTTAGGATCAGGGTGCCTACCATCACTACCTTATGATATGCATGGCCAGTCATTCCCACTTCCTTGAGTTATTGAATTCTAAATGAGGGAGATCAAAATAGAACAACTTAGTCTCACAGGTGGGTTCACCAATCTTAAGAAACTATCTTCTTCAACTGGCTTTGATTATAGCATAGTGACTGCTCCTGGTGACAGAACCAATTTCATGTGGCATTGCCACAAGCAGATTATATTAGTCTGCTTTTATGCAGCTGATAAAGACATACCCGAGATTGGGCAATTTACAAAGGAAAGAGGTTTAAAGGAGAACTCACAGTTCCACGTGGCTGGGGAAGCCTTACAATTATGGCGGAAGTGAAGGAGGAGCAAGTCACATCTTATGTGGATGGCAGCAGGCAAAGAGAGAGCTTGTGCAGATAATAAGACACACACACACACACACACACACACACACACAAAATAAGAAGAGCAATCAAAAAGGGATCAGGCTATTTGACCATCCTTTTACCTGAAAATGAATTTTTTTTGTGCTTTTCTTATACCTGTTTTTTTTTAAACAGCAAAACACTTTACACATTAAACAATTTTACAAAATGATGACTGGAACTATTATTTCAGTAGTACTTAGTGTTTTCAGCATGTGCAATTTCATCTGATCTCAGAAAAAAACTAGGAGGTAGGCAAGTTTGATGTTCCCCATTTTTCGGATGAGGAAACTGAAGCTCAGAAAGCTTATGCAACTTGTGCAGGATGCCCCAGTGGGTCAGGCTTCCTGATTCCCAAGCCCATGTTCTGCCTTCCTCCTGCTGACCTGGATGGAATGAGATGACACACCCATGTATCAAGTGCAGAATGACAGGTAAGCGGCGGGGCATTGCCAGAAATGCTCCTGGTGTCACATGAATAGAGACGAAGATGGATTCATTTGCTAAAAGTGGAGCTGAACCTGGATCATGCTTAACCAATGATCTGAAAATAAATTTTACAGGTTTTACTGGTAAACTGTGAATGGAGTTTTGAAATCCCTTGGAACTTCAGCAGGAGAATATTGAAAAATAAAAACATAACTATATTTCATCAGCAGGGAGAAGGGAGACTGGTCCTTGAGAAATATTGAGTGGTTACAGTTCTTTTCTAAAGCATGTTTTCACTTAAAGTAATGGGAAATTTGCAAGAAAAAAAGTATGGGAAATGGTATGCAATTTAGTTACACCCCAGGATTTATTCTGCAAGTCCCATTTCTCATTCACTGAAGTCTACACAATTAGAGGTCTGCTTGCTGTAAAGTACTTCTATAATTGCATAAACAGGGTTGAAAAAAATGTAGTGGATGCTAGGCTAACCTTTTTCCAGTTCTATTGAATTGCAGGTTCTCTATATAAACTGCTTTAATGGATCTAGTTCTCTAGGAGAAATGGTATTTTTCTCCTCTTATGTATAAAGTGCAATATTGGTATCTCTAATAAGAAATTTTAAAGAAAAAAATTTTCTTACTGTTTTTCTATAAGTTCCTGTTTTTACCACCTCAAATTTGTGTTCAACTCAACTCTCTGCTAGAAGATTATGAAACACTTTGATCTTGTCTTCAGATGCCAAATGTGGCACCAATGTTAAGAAGAACTGTGTTAGGCTGGTGGTTTCAAGGAAGGAGCAAAGTTCCCATTTTAATTTCATGTAAAGTTAATGTTGACCCTAAAGTCACATCTGACTAGTCTTGTCAAGGAGAGTATTTGACCTTTACCTCTTTGTTTTCCAATTCCTTGTAAAACGGAAACAAAATGGCAAAGCTGAGCTTGAGTCACTGGGAATTACAGAGCACACTTGCTTGTCTCTTACGTTTGTTAGGTGCTATACATATATAAAGGCTCCATATATAGATGTACAGATATATATATTTGCCCTGAGCTTGTTTACATTCTGCCCATTCTTCTACCTTCCCTCCTCCCTATTTTATATATATATTACTCTCTCTATATATATATAGGGACGCTTTACCTCTCTCTCTCTTTCTCTCTCTCTCTGTGTCAGCTATCTATCCACACATACACCTAGCAAAATGGAAAATCGGATTTATTATTAGAATAAAACGCACTAGGCTGAGCATAGTGGCTCACACCTATAATCCCAGCACTTTGGGAGGCTGAGGTGGGAGGACTGCTTGAAGCCAGGAGTTCAAGGTCAGCCTGGTCAACACAGTGAGACCCATCTGTACAAAAATGTTAAAAAAAAATAGCTGGGTATGGTGCACACCTATAGTTCCAGTTACTCAGGAGACTGAGGTGGGAGGATCAGCTGAATTCAGGTGTTTGAGGCTGCAGTGATCTGTGACCACACCACTGTGCGCTAGCCTGGGGGAAAGAATAAGACTCTGTCTCAAAAATAAATAAGTAAATAAATTTAAAAAAACACATTATATACGTGTTTGTGTGTTTTCAGGGAGAAGAAGGATCACCCAGAGACATCATCCTTTGTCACATCATCTTTCTTTAAGAAGGAAGTAAGACTGGGGAAAGGTGGGTCCAGATGAGGTGAGCCAGTGGAGGGCTTAAGGGGCTGAAACAACTCCCTCTGCAGTCTTCTTCCTTCTGAGTTCCTCCAATGGTCACAGCATACCCTAATTAACGCTTTCCTTGCAGCCTAAAGCACTTCTTGATCATCACTGTCTTGGAAGCAACAAAAAGTTATCCTTCAACTACCCCCAAGCCTACAGTCTCTGCCTTAGGCCCTACTTCTCCTGCTTTCATTATTCCTTGACATGAATGTCTGTGTTCAATTCCCCAGGGCTCTAGAAGGTAAGCATGAGTGGGAAGTGAGATGGGGCTAGTTAGTGGCAGTGGGACACAGAGCCAGGGAGGAATGAAAGATGATATCCAGGTTGGAGTTGGGAATCAAAGAGACAGGTCAAAAGAAGTCTTCCCACTAGAAACAATATGGCGACAGGGCTTTACTTTGAGTCTACCAGCCTGAGAAGGGCTCCGGAGGAGACATTCAGAAGACACCGCTGAGCATTTGCTATCTATAGCTACTATTGACAACGTTTATAAAGTCCCTGCTGGTTGCCCATGCTAGTTAAGATACACTCCACATGAGACAAATGAGTCCATTAATTTCCCCAGAACTTGACCTGTTTAACCTGCCTTCTGGACACGTGCTTATTGTTTGCCCACCCTGGAATGCCTTCCCCTTTGTCCTGAGCTCATTTACATTCTGCCCCTTCTTCCACCTCCCCTCCTCCCTGAGCTTTCCCTCACCAAACTCCCCATGAATCATCCATTTGGCTCAGAGCATGTGTGAGTGCTAAGAACAGCAACAAGAGCATTTTTGGAGCATTAGCTATATGCCAGGGCACTAAGCACCTTACTCAGATGATCTCATTTAATTGTATTGCTACTTAACTTTGTATGTGTAGAATTTGCTTTTCCAAAATCCTTCTCAAAGATGGGGCTGCCTTTTATCTTTTTGCACCCAAATGACTAACAGATGTGCTAAGCAAAGATTTGTAAATGATGAATATAAGAAGACACAGTTTCTCTTTTCAAAATACAGTAAAAATAGTGATTGAGAAGACACAATCAGTAGATTTCTCCAGAAGGAAGAAGAGTAGAAGTAATGTCAGTGCATAGGCATTTAGAAAGGTCTAAGTGTCTAAGGTCCACAGCTGTCCAATCCTGGAAGAGTGGATTTGGAAGATCCCCAGCACCAGAGGTATTCAAGTGGAGGCAGAATATCTGGCAGTCAAGAGATTCTTAGATCTTGTAGGAGGTTAAATTAGATGTTGTCTAAAGAAGCTTCTGAGGCTGGGTATGGTGGCTCATGCCTGTAATCCCAGGACTTTGAGAGGCTGAGGTAAGAGGATAGCTTAAGGCCAGGAGTTTGAGGCTGCAGTGAGTCGTGGTGGCACCACTGCACTCCAGCCTGGGCAACAGAGTGAGATCCTGTCTCAAAACAAAACAAAACCAAATACACACACACACACACACACACACACCCCCCAAAAACCTTCCAGTGCTGAGATTCTACTGTTCATGCAACAATTCAATAAGTATTTATTGAGTTCTGTGGTAGACAGAATAATCCCCCTACCCCCACCAAAGACGTCCACATCCTAATACTTGGAGCTTGTGAATATGTTACCTTACATGGCCAAAGGGACTTTGCAGATTTGGATAAGTTAAGGATCCTGAGATGGCGAGATCATCCTGGATTATCTGGGTAGGCTCAATACAATCACAATGGTTCTTATAAGAAAGAGGCAGGAGGGTCAGAGTCAGAGGAGAGGTGGTGATGGAAGCAGAGGTCAGAATGACGCCATTGATGGAAAGAGCCACAAGCCAAGGGATGTGGGAAACCAGAATCTGAAAAAGGCAAGGAAATGGATTTCCCCCTAGAGCCTCCAGAAGGATTGCAATCTTGCTGACACCTTAATTTTGGCCCAGTGAAAATTATTTTGGACTCCTGATTTCCGGAACTGTAGGATCATAAATGTGGGCTCTTCTGCCAAGTTTGTGGTAATCTGCTATGGCAGTAATAGGAAATCCATACAAACTTCTACTACATGCTAAGAGCTGTTCCAAGTGCCAGGAATGGAATGGGGAGCAGTCAATCTTCAGTCACTGAGTACAGTATATTAGGTATTTGAGTGTGTGCCAAAATCAAGATTTGCAAATGATTTTATCCATGGAAGCTTTTAGTCAAACAGAATCTCACAGGGAAGTGTGACATCTAAGACTGATGAATGGGCCTACTATTAGTGAAGGTGGAACGGGTGGCTCCAGAGCCCTGCCAGCAGTCATTCTTCTGCTTCTCTCAGTGACCTCTTTGGCAGACAATTCTAGATGCCCAGTCTTCCTCCTCAGCATTTTTTTTTTTTTTTTTGAGACAGAGTCTTACTCTGTCACCCAGGTTGGAGTACAGTGGCATCATCTCAGCTCACTACAACCTCTGCTACTCGGGGTCAAGTGATTCTCTCACTTCAGCCTCCTGAGTAGCTGGGACCACAGGTGTGCGCAACCATGCCCAGCCTTTTAAAAAGATTTGTTAGTTTTAGTAGAGATGGTGTCTTACCATGTTGTCCGGGCTGGTCTCAAACTCCTGAGCTCAAGCAATCCACCTGCCTTGGCCTACCAAAGTCCTGGGATTACAGGCGTGAGCCACTGTGCACGGCCCTCCCTCCCTCTTCTTTTCTTGCAGGTAGAGCCCAACTCCATTTTTGGGTGCAGAAAATGCCAGATCCTTGCATTCCATCCTCCCTTGCATTATGGATATGGGTCTGTGACCAAATCAGGGCCAAGAGGATATGAAATGCAATATCTTGGGGGGCTTTGGGAGAAAGATGTTTTCTCTATTAAAAAAGACAGACACACATGGGAGAATCAGCCTCACTCTTCCATTCTGGTTTTACAAGTGGTTGTGTGAGGTGCCACATTTGGATCCATCACCGCCACCCTGCAACCACAAAAGGATGCATCCCCTCTGCATTAAGAAGGGCAGGTGGAAATAGGGAAACTGCCTGGGCCCCATGTGACCCTGTGTCCCTGCTGGACCAACTCTGGGATCATCTACCTTTAAAATGTAAGGAAGAAACTAACAGTTTTAATAGTTTATGACAGTTTTAGCTAGGTTACTTGCAGGTGGCAGCAAGTGCACTGACTCCTGCTTAACTTATGCATAATTGCAAAATCCTTTCTTGGGTGATTACTGATATGAGAGAATTTCATTTTTGGCCTACATTTAAAAGGCCTACATGTATTATTAAATGAGTTATTAAGGGTTAAGAATATTTGGAATCCATAACCTAGGCTCAGCATGTTTGTGGAGCTTTTAGAGAACTCCAAATCAGCATTCTCTTAAGAATCTGGCCGCTGCACAAGGCCAACAATGTTCAACGCTCTTATAGAGTGTGTAAACATGCCAGAACTGGCAATCTTAACAGTTTTCAGGAAGGATGCATTTTGCTGCTGTTCTTGCTTTTTCATTATTAATTGTGATTACTTTATCTTCATTACTACCAAGATAATTTGCTTTTGGCTGTTAATGGCACCTTATGTGGCATTCCATACATGTTTGGTACTCCAATGACAGACACTTCCTTTGCATAGGCAATCTTTGGGAATAGGCTTCAAGATCCACAAGTTCTATGGTTTCTAGATGAAACTCCATACTACTTCATTTGCAGAAGACAGGTCTCTCACCAGCTCCGACGTGCTGGGTTAATAAAGGTCAGTACTATTGCAGTTATTTTTTATGGGGAAAAGTATGAACAGGTGAAGTAAGTGGGCAGTGGAAACAATTTTGAGAGCATGTCAGTGCATCCTAAACCCTGAATACATGTTTCTATTATCATACTATATACTAAACTATTTGTCAAACAAATATTTTCTATTGAACACAGTTTTTACCCATAAATATAGGTCCTAAAAGACACTTAAATAAAATTTCCAGTCCTGTGCCTTCAATTGATTTTTGTCTTCTGTATTCTTGCATGCAGTACATGCTCAAGGGCTGCTGGCAAAGACATGTGTTGTTGTTATTATTATTATTATTTGAGTTAGGGTCTCACTTTGTCATCCAGGCTGGAGCGCAGTGGCATCATTTCAGCTCACTGCAACCTCTGCCTCCAAGGCTCAAGTGATCTTCCCACCTCAGCCATTTGAATAGCTGGGATGACAGGCACACACCACCACACCTGGCTAATTTCTATATTTTTTGTGGAGACAGGATTTTGCCATGTTGCCCAGGCTGGTCTCGAACTCCTGAGCTCAAGTGATCCTCCCATCTTGGTCTTGCTAAGTGCTGGGACTATAGGTGTGAGCCACTGCACCTGGCCAGGGATGCTTTATTCATTGAGCTCCTGACAGGTAGTGCAACAGGTGTTTTTGTAGCTATCTCATTATTCTCATGCTAACACCACAGGGTAAGCTTCATTATCCTTTGTTGTGAGAAAATTAAGACTACGAGTATTTTACTTCATAGTTTTAACTCCCTTAAGGAGAGGAAAAAGGCATATTGGAAGTTACGAAACATTTTGATGTTTGTCTTTTCCTGAACCGTTGTACCAAACTGTCTATGGCAGATAAATGACAATTGTAGCCTCAGATGTTCACTTTTCCCTGCATTTTTGCCCTCTACAATGTCACTTCATAGACCCTCACATCCAGATATGATTATTTTCCCCACCTTTAAACCTGTGCCAGTCTTGTTACTTGCTGTTCAGCCAACAGAATGAGGACGAAGTTACAGTGTGCTGGTTCCAAGGCTACGCTTCAAGTATCTTGCATGCTTTCATTTGCCAACTTAGGCCCCTGCCACTGCCATGAGGACATGAGAATGAGGGACCATGTGGAGCAGAGTTTGGGTCATCCCAGCTGAGGCCATCCCAGATCAGCAAGACTCTAGCTAACCCAGCGGCTGACCAGATGGATTAGTTAGGGTTCTATAGAAATACAGAACCTGTTGTCTATTTATGTCGATGTCTATAGCTATAAGATTTATTGCAAGAAATTGGCTTACACAATTGTAAGGGCTAGCTAGGCAAGTCCGAAATCCATAGGGCAGGTGGGCAGACTGAAAACTCTCAGGCAAGAGCTGACACTGTGGGCCATATGTAGAATTCCTTCTTCCTCTGGGAAACCTCAATTTTGTTTTTAAGGCCTTTCAATGAATTGGATGAGGCTCACTCAGGTTATTGAGGAATTCTGCTTCACTTAAAGTCAACTGATCGTAGATGTTAATCACATCTATAAAACACCTTCACAGCAATACCTAGATTAGTGTTTGATTAAATAACTGGGGACAAGAGCTAAGCAAAGTTGACACGTAAAACTGACCCCATTGTGGACGTGCGAGTGACCTGAGATCAGCTGATCCCAGCCTAGATCAGTGGAACTGCTCAGCCAGCCCTCCCTCCCTGCAAAAGTAACCAAGAGGAATAATAAATGGATGTGGTTTTAAGTCACTAAGATCTAGGCAGTGACATAGCAACAGTTAACTAAATATGCAGCACTTGTTACTTTGAAATAATATTTGAAAATTCTTTAGCCCAAGGACTTTCACCCTTTCTATTTTGGCTCTCTGCTATAATTTCCCCAAGACAATGCAGAAGACAGCTACCAGGCTGGAAATGTGTTGAACTCAGAGGCCAGCCTTTATAGCTCCTCTTTGTCTTAAAATCTCAGTACTAAGTTCCAAAGCAGGTAAAGAGAAACATTTTACTGTCTTTTGAAAAGCCTTTAGCAAAGAGTATTTGAGGACTATTTAAAGACACGGTGACATCATCTGGAAAAGCACACATTCAACCAAGTACCAAACACAAATAGATGGAGGAGCCAAGAAAACTGGCCTGCTCTTCTCTGCTCCTCAAAGTCCCTCATATACAATGCGGTGCAATAAAAAGAAGACTGCCAGAAGCAGAAATGAAAGAGGCTCAGGTCAGAAAAGCAAGCATGAGAGATGACTCTTTTCCCAGCTTTTAGCTGGGAAATTAAAAACCCAGGCTGGACCCTTGCTGCTGAGTGAAGGCAGCCCTTTCCTGGGGCCTGAAGCCATAGGCCTGCCTCAGAGGCACGACAGCCAGGTACAGCTCTACAGTTGTGCACTGCACAAATTTTCCTGGCCAAGGAGCTGAGTAGGAACTGAATCCTGATGTGTCTGCTGAGAGGGAGATCCTTTTCTAATTTGCACAAAAGTACTGTATGGGCTAGCAGTGGCTTGACTTGAGGTGAGGGTTTATCAATTTTTTCCATATTAAATATTAAGAGAGTATGGGGAAAAGAAGCAAAGCAGAGTTTTACTCCTTTTGCAAACGCTACTTCAATCATTATCAGACACTGCAACCACGTCTCCCACCCTGTTCAGGAGTTCACATTCCATGCCTCCATTTATAAGCCAAAGGGCTTCCTGTACTAACGTGGCCTCAGGCCAGTCCTCTAAGACCCCCTTTAACCCTACTCCACCACTTAAGCCCCTCCTCTCTTAACATTCTGGAGCTGCTGCTGCTGGTCTCTGCCTTCGCTGACTCATAATAGAGGAACCCTTCCTTTCCTGTGCTTACGTGATGACACTGTTGTGAGCACTGGGTGAGGGATGAAGAGGAAGGGATGATGTAAGTGCAGGGCATGCTCACTGTTTCTGGAACCAGCCCACCTTGAGGGAGGACAGGGCTGGTCTTCTCAGATATACCATGTGAATTCAGAGTGGCCTCCTCCCCTCCTCCTGCTGAGGTTGTAAAGACCTAAAACTTTAAAGGACAGGGGATTATTTTCTAGGCTGGAATCAATACTTATCATTAATGCCTCTTCATGTCTTAATGTGTACTAAAATCAAAGAATTGAAAACCTTAAAGAAGAGTAAATGCAGAAATGATTATGCCATGGATTTGACACATTCGTGTATATTTTAGAAAAAAAAATCAGGCATGAAATTACCATATGAGAACTAGGTAGACTCTAAAATAACTATTTTATGCTCAAAACAGTTTTTACCTTTGAACGTCAGCTTCACAAAAGCACATTTCTAAATCATCAGCCTTGGATTCCCAAAGTGTTTTTCCTATTCTTTTTCTACTTATTACTGAGCAGCAGGCCCTGCACAGAACAGAGGTCTGTAGGGTGGAAAGAGAAATTCTCATTGTTGTGAATGTGTTCATTGTTGTGAGACTGTCCACAGAAACCCTGTGAAGGAGAAATTGGGAGCCTTCACTTTATAAGGAAAGAAAGTGAGGCTTAGGGGAGGGAGTGATACAAGGTCCAACGTCTCACCCCTGCTATGTAAGAGAGTTGATACCTTGACCCAGGGGATTGAACTCCAAAGAATCCATGTATTTTTCCCTATCCATGAATGACTACATGAGGCAACTTGATATTATTTTCTATGCAGGAGTATGTTACAATTCAGAGAGAATTACAATTTGATGCATGTTCACATCTAAGTTAATATGGTCCCATTGAAGCTACTGTATTTTCTTTAAATTTTAGTGTCTTGTATTTATATGTTGTTTTACACATGGAAAATATTTTCATTTCTACCACCTGCAATTCAGTGTGGTATGTTGGCTAAAGCTCTAGATCCCCACCCTGGGTGCTATGGTTGCTATGGTTTGAATGTTTTGGTCCCCTCCAAAACTCATGTGTTGAAAACTTAATCCTCAATGCAACAGTGCTAGGAGTTGGGGGCCACTGAGAGGTGTGGATGTGGGTTCTCCGTTGCCCTTCTGTGTTCCATCATGTGAGGATGTAGCAAAAAGGCCCTCACCAGATGCTGGCACCTGGATCTTGATTTCTAGATTCCAGAACTGTGAGGATTAAATTTTTTTTTTTTTTTTTTTTTTAATAAATCACCCAGTCAATGGTATTCTGTTATAGCAGCACAAAATGGACTAAGACACTAGATTTGGGCCAAATTCTGCTGTGCACTCTTGTTAACATCAATGAGGCCTTCATTCAGCCCTGATGGCATGATCTGCCCTGATCTGTCAGTTACTGTGCCCAGGCTGGGGGTGCAATGGCAGGTTAACAAACATGGTCCCTCTCCTCATGAGGTCTGGTGTCTAGTTAACTGATATTAGGTAACAACGTAAGTAAATGTATGTTAAACATGGGTGTATATAAAATATAGGGTTCTAGGATAATTAAAACAGGATCTCTTATCTGGATTGGGCTGAAGAGTGGGCTCTAAGTTGGGCAAGTGTAGGAGATTGGTCAGGGTGGTGGGAGAAATTGTAAGAAAGATGGAAACCTTATTGGAAGGCCAGAAAGTTTTGCAAAAGCCTGGGAAGAGAATTATGGCTGAAGGCAGCCTAATTCTCTTACCTTGAGCTAATAGCAAAGAGCACGTAACAAGGGAATGTAGAGGAGTTTATCTAAACAGCTTGTTTACCTATTGCCCTGGAAACCAACCTTAGATCATCTGTGTATAACTGCTCTCTACTGAAGGGGTCAGCAATGTTAATTACCCATAAATGGTGTTTGCTTTCGAACTCTGTCATTAAATCTGTTCTAAAATAAATATGAGCCTGCCTGACATATGGGGGCTCCACGGTCAGTCTCTCTTGGGGATCTGTGAGCTGGTGCCTCCTGGCCACACTCACACAGGCAAAACATTTGTGTCCGTATACTTCTGTCATCCATCACTCAGGCAGAGTCTACTGGTCAGACTTCACAGGCAAGTCGGAGAGGGAAGGAAAAGGAAAGGTGGATGGGCGGGGAGTGACAGACATGTCCCAGGAAGAGCACCAGTGGAAGCAAAGGGCTGCAGGAAGAGCCACACATGCCTTAGAGAAGCTGAAAGCAAGCCAGGGCTCAGAGAGCTGGGAGGATGGTGCACAGAGGAATCCAGCAGAGCCTCATGGGCCATGGTGAGGGAGTCAGGTTTTATCCCAGCAGCAATGAGAAGACAGACATTAGAGCACTGCAAGCTGGGAAGTGGCACAATCAGTTTGTGCTTTTTAATAAAGATCACTCTAGATTCTGTGTAAAGCATGCCCTGGAGGTTTCCTTTCCAGAAGGTTTCTTGCCCTTCTGTCTGAAGTGGCAAGAACAATGTTCACTCCAGAGAGTGGCTACTAAGAGGAAATAAGATGATCATAAGTATTTTGTAAATTCTTGTACGAATGTAAGATATTATTATGCCTTTGTTTCTTAGTATGGCCAAGGCAGGAGCTATTATTCATGTTTTCAGGAAAGTCATATTGCTTGTTTAAGGTTATAAAGTCTGGGGTCACATCCAGTGCTAGAATCCACCCACTACTCCCACTTACTCTTCTGATACAGGCTCCACTCCACCACCTTAGAATTCTCTCTAAGCATCAGTATGAGCAAACAGGGTTAAAGAGCATTCTGAGGGGAAAATTTTAGGCGCACGTGTTCCTAACCACAAATCACAATTCTAGCATTCCGCCCAGTGTGCAGCAGGTGAATAAGACATGCTGGTTAAGATGCAAAGCAAAGAAATGCAAAGTCTTAGGAAAGCTTTGGGGAAAATAACACACCAAGCATGTTACTTTCTTTTTTTTTTTTTTTAAAGAATGTTTGGCTCAAAAGCAACTGTAGTACATTTATTTCTTCATTTTTTTTTTTTTTACTTAATAGAGCAGTTGCCAAGGTAACTCAAGAACAGACTACTCATTGCCTTCAATGAATTGCAGATACACATTTTCACATTTTCCATTTACTGAATATTGCAGTGAGCCTTTTAAAAAGGTAATCTTGAGTGTTGCTTTTTTCCCTGGTCTGGCATCAGCATTCTCTCTTTATGGGATCCTGAAGTAACAGCACTTCTATTTCATGAATGAGAAAACTATATCCCGGGAAGAGAGGCTTTGGAAATTTCATCAGGATTCAAACCTTCCAGCCAGCTGACAATATTTATGCAGACAGTGTGCAGAGCAGGAGGGCAAGCATAGTGAGAAGCAGACAAGCAAAGGGAAGAGGCTGCTTCCTTTATCCAGGAGTAACTACAAAGTTAGCATGCCGGTTCTTGGCAAAGAGCCCCCAGAGTCTGCCATCAGAATTTAATTCTGGAATTAGATAAAAGGTCCTGCACACAGCTCTCCATTGTTCTTCTAAATCTCTCTCTCCTCTCTTTTCCCCCTGCTTCTTCCCTGCCTCCACCTCTATCATCTCTTTTTGCCCTAATAATTAAAATGCCTGCCTGATTAGCCTCCCTGAAACCAGTCTCTCCACTTCAGTTCATTCTCGACATGGGTGGCAACATTGTTTCCATGTTACCTCTCTGCTCCAAGGCTGCCAGGGACTTTACAATACTACAGTATGCAAGGCTCCTTCTGATCTGGGCCAGCCTATCCTGCGAGCTCATCTTTGCCACAGATAAGCTCATACATGCTCCCGGCTGTCTCTCAATATGCCCTGTTATCCATTCAGCCTATCATCCTCACCTAGAATGACTTGCCTAGCTACCTACCCAATTCATCTGATTAAACAACTCATTTTAAGACTGAACTCAAGTCACTCTTCTTCCCCCATTGGAACCAATCACCTCTCCAATGTGTTCATTGAGGATGTTACAACTCTGTAACTGTGCACATCACATCATACTGAGACAGCCAGGCGGGAGGAGGTCCCCAGAAAAACTCCAACAAGCCTGTAGATTGGGGTGGAGCCTCAGGAATTTGGCACCCTTTGAAGTGGGAAGGAGCCTGGCCCCACCTCTTCCTGTGTGGAACCTGGGATTCAATCTGCTGGGTGGGAAGCACTCTAGCAGGGGGACTCTGGCCTGTGACACTCCCCGTTTCCCTCTTTTTTCCTTTTCACCCAATAAAACTCTTACCATTCAAATTGTCTGCAAGCCTGAATTTTCATGGCTACGGGACAAAGGACCCCATCTTTAGGTGAACTAAGCAAAAGTCCTAAAACAATACTCTGTCCTATGTCAGAGTTAGTTGTGTATTTTATTCAACTTTTCATCTTCCACAGTGCCTTGGAAGGCAGAGAAAGCGGCTCCTTCCTCATTAACCTATAGCACTTTTATAATTCTTACTAAAGTAGACACCTACTGGACTCTGCTTAGCACCCCTCCTGCCCCTATCATGTGAGCCTGACCACAGGTGATTGGATGAGGATGGCACGTGAACCACACCTGGACAGTAGGCATCCTTCCCTAGGAATTTAAACTCAAAGAGAGTGGCCTTCCTGCTGCTGTAACAGGTGATAGATGCTTTTACTATCTGACTATGGGAAGAAACAGGCCTATAATGAGGGAAAAACAGGGGGAAACAGACACACAATGGGGGGAAATTCTTAATGGCCATTCCATGCCCAGTTCCACACTGTTCCTAGAGTTTAGATGCATTCTTTCTTGGATTTTTGAGAGGTTGCCAAAGCTTTGCAATAAATTTAACTTTTTGTTGAAGCTAGCTTAAACGTTTCTCTGTCTTACAACTTTAACCAAGAATCTTAACCGATGATGGATCCAAGATGGCTGATTAGGAGCAGATCAGGATTGCAGCACCCAGCGAAAGCGCAGAGGGTGAGTGGATGCCGCATTTCCAGATGGATTTTTATTGCCCACAGATCAGGAGATTCCCAGGCGGAGGAGCCCCACAGGTCGCCAGTGCGGCTGTTTTGGCAGGCGTGGTGGGTCTCCACACAAGATACACAGGTCCGGGCGCTGTTTTAGCTGGTGATTGGAGCTCCTGGGAGACAGAGTTGCCCTTGCAACTGATAAAAAGGGGACCGAAACAGGGAGCCTGGATATGAGATCTCTGGGCAAAAGAGTGCCACGAATCTCTGTGTGGCTGTTTCAGCCGGCGCAGTGGGTTGCCGCACGGGAAATCACACAGATCCCAGCATCTTTTCAACAGGAGACTGGAACAGCTGGGAGACAGAGTCGCCCGTTCAACTGAACAACAAAAAAAGGGGGATCTGAGGCAGGGAGCCAGGAGACTGGGCTCAGCTGGTCCCACCCCCACAAAAAAACAACCATCTGAAACACTCTGGGTTGAGTGTTTCACAGCAAGCACAGCTGAACCCGAGACAGTCCAGCTCTGTGGGGGAGGAGCGTCTGCCATTACCGAGGCACTCCACCACTATGGAGGTAGTC
Source organism: Cebus imitator (assembly GCF_001604975.1). Lineage (NCBI taxonomy): Eukaryota > Metazoa > Chordata > Mammalia > Primates > Cebidae > Cebus > Cebus imitator. The sequence continues at coordinate 4,775,607 of NW_016107318.1, forward strand.
TGCCATTGCTGAGGCAGCCCACCATTGCCGAAGAAGCCCACAATTACAGAGAGAGTCCGTCATTACAGAGGTGGGCCACCATTTCTGACGCAGTTCTAACTATACCCGTATAAACAGGACTGCAGGGAAGTTCACATGGCCGCTGGGCGGGGCCCACAGCAGCTCATCGAAGCCTCTGCAGGCAGACTATGACTAAGCTGCCTCCTTGCTGGGCAGAGCAGCCCTAAAAAAAGGCAGCAGCAAGACAGAAACTTATAAATAAAGCCCTAACTCTCCAGATAGAGCACCCACGAAAAATAAAAAAGGCGTTTATGAGTTCTGTGGCAGCAGGCTTAAATGTACCTGCCCAGCAGCTCTGAATGAACAATGGAGCTCACATCTCAGCATTTGAGCTCCTATAAAGGACAGACTGTCTCCTCAAGCAGCTCCCTGACCCCTGTATATCCAAAGAGTAACCTCATAAAAGAGAGCTCAGACTGACATCTGGCAGGTATCCTTCTGGGGTAAAGATCGCAGAAGAAGAAACTGGCAGCAACCCTTACTGTTCTGCAGCCACTGCAGGTGATCCCCAGGCAAGCAGGGCCTGGAGTGGACCTCAGTAGTCCTATAGCAGAGGGGCCTGAATGTTAGAAGGAAATCTAAGAAACAGAAAGAAATATCTTCATCATCAACAAACTGGATGTCCACTAAGTGACCCAATCTAAGAGTCAACAACTACAAAGACAACAGGTGGATAAATCCACAAAGATGGAAAGAAACCAGTGCAAAAAGGATGAAAACACCCAAAACCAGAACACTTCTCCTCCTACAAGGGATCACAACTCCTCACCAGCAAGGGAACAAGGCTGGATGGAGAATGAGTGTGATGAATTGACAGAAACAGTCTTCAGAAGGTGGGTAATGAGAAACTTCTAGGAGCTAAAAGAACATACTCTAAACCAATGCAAAGAAACTAAGAACCTTGAAAAAAGGTTTGATGAAATGCTAACAATAATAAACAGCTCAGAGAGGAACATAAGTGAATTGATGGAGCTGAAAAACACAACATGAGAACTTCATGAAGCACACGCAAGTTTCAACAGCTGAAATGACCAAGCAGAAGAAAGGATATCAGAGGTTGAATATCAATTCAATGAAATAAAACGGGAAGGCAAGATTAGAGATAAAAGGGTAAAAAGGCATGAACAAAGTCTCCAAGAAATATGGGACTTTGTGAAAAGACCTAATCTACATTTAATAGGTGTACCTGAATGTGACGGAGAGAATGAATCCAAGCTGGAAAATACACTTCAGGATATTACCCAGGAAAACTTCCCCAACCTAGCAAGAAAGGCCAATATTCAAGTCCAGGAAATACAGAGAACACCACAAAGATATTCCTCAAGAAGAGCAACCCCAAGGAACATAATCATCAGATTCACCAGGGTTGAAATGAAGGAGAAAATGTTAAGGGCAGCCAGAAAGAAAGGTCAGGTTACCCACAAAGGGAAGCCAAGCAAACTCACAGCAGATCTCTCAGCAGAAACCATACAAGCCAGAAGAGAGTGGGGGCCAATATTCAACATCCTTAAAGAAAAGAACTTTCAACACAGAATTTCATATCCAGCCAAACTAAGCTGCATAAGTGAAGGAGAAATAAAATCCTTTACGAACAAGCAAGTACTCAGAGATTTCATCACCACCAGGCCTGCTTTACAAGAGCTCCTGAAAGAGGCACTAAACATAGAAAGGAACAACCAGTACCAGCCACTCCAAAAACATACCAAATGGTAAAGAGCATCGACACAACGAAGAAACTGCATCAACTAACAGGCAAAACAGCTACTAGCATCAAAATGGCAGGAACAAATTCACACATAACAATATTAACCCTAAGTGTAAATGGGCTAAATGCCCCAATCAAAAGACACAGACTGGCAAATTGGATAAAAAGCTAAAACTCATCAGTGTGCTGTATCCAGGAAACCCATCTCACATGCAAGGATACACAAAGGCTCAAAATAAAGAGATTGGGAAGATTTACCAAGCAAATGGATAGCAAAAAAAAGCAGGAGTTGCAATTCCCATCTCTGATAAAATAGACTTCAACCAACAAAGATCAAAAGAGACAAAGAAGGACATTACATAATGGTAAAAGGATCAATGCAACAAGAAGAGCTAATGATCCTAAATATATACGCACCCAATACAGGAGCACCCAGATACATAAAGCAAGTTCTTAATGACTTACAAAGAGATTTAGACTCCCACACAACAATAGTGGGAGACTTTAACACCCCATTGCCAATATTAGACAGATCAAAGAGACAGAAAATTAACAAGGATACCCAGGACTTGAACTCAGTCCTGGACCAAGCAAATCTAATAGACATTTACAGAACTCTCCACCCCAAATCCACAGAATATACATTCTTCTCAGCACCACATCATAACTACTCTAAAATTGACCACATAATTGGAAGCAAATCACTCCTCAGCAAATGCAAAAGAACAGAAATCATAACAAACAGTCTCCCAGACCACAGTGCAATCGAGTTAGAACTCAGAATTCGGAAACTAACTCAGAGCTGCACAGCTTTATGGAAACTGAACAACTGGCTCTTGAATGTTGACTGGATAAACAATGAAATGAAGGCAGATATAAAGATGTTCTTTGAAACCAACGAGAATGAAGACACAACATACCAGATCTCTGGGACACATTTAAAGCAGTGTCTAGAGGAAAATATATAGCAATAAATTCCCACATGAGAATCAAGGAAAGATCTAAAATCGACACCCTATCATCAGTATTGAAAGAGCTAGAGGAGCAAGACCAAAAAAACTCAAAAGCTAGCAGAAGACAAGAAATAACTAAGATCAGAGCAGAACTGAAGGAGATAGAGACACAAAGAATCCTTCAAAAAATCAAATCCAGGAGCTGGTTTTTTGAAAAGATCAACAAAATAGACAGACCACTAGCCAGATTAATAAAAAAGAAAAGAGAGAACAATCAAATAGATGCAATAAAAAATGATAAAGGGGATATCACCACAGATTCCACAGAAATACAAACCATCATCAGAGATTATTACAAACAACTCTATGCACATAAACTAGTAAACCTGGAAGAAATGGATAAATTCCTGGACACTTGCATCCTCCCAAGCCTAAACCAGGGAGAAGTCAAAACTCTGAATAGACCAGAAGTTGAGGCAGCAATTAAGAGCTTACCACCCCAAAAAAGCCCAGGTCCAGATGGGTTCACAGCCGAATTTTACCAGACATACAAAGAGGAGCTGGTACCATTCCTCCTGAAACTATTCCAAATAATCCAAAAAGAGAGACTCCTTCCCAAATCATTTGAGACCAACATCATCCTGATACCAAAACCCGGCAGAGACTCAGCAAGAAAATAAAACTTCAGGCCAATATCCATGATGAACATAGATGCAAAAATCTTCAACAAAATACTGGCAAACCGATTGCAGCAGCACATCAAAAAGCTTATCCACCATGATCAAGTAGGCTTCATCCTGGGGATGCAAGGCTGGTTCAACATATGCAAGTCTATAAACGTAATTCACCACATAAACAGAACCAGAGACAAAAACCACATGATTATCTCAATTGATGCAGAGAAGACCTTTGACAAAATTCAGCAGTGTTTTATGCTAAAAACCCTCAAAAACTAGGTATTGATGGAATGTATCTCAAAATAATAAATCTATTTATGACAAACCAACAGCCAGTATTATACTGAATGGGCAAAAACTAGAAGCATTCCCTTTGAAATCTGGCACTAGACAAGGATGCTCTCTCTCACCACTCCTATTCAATATAGTATTAGAAGTTCTGGCCAGAGTAATCAGGCAAGAAAAAGAAATAAAATGTATTCAATTAGGAAAGAAGGAAATCAAATTGTCTCTATTTGCAGATAACATGATCGTATATTTAGAAGACCCCATCATCTCAGCCCAAAATCTCCTGAAACTGATAAGCAACTTAAGCAAAGTCTCAGGATACAAAATCAATGTGCAAAAATCAAAAGCATTCCTATACACCAATTACAGACCTAAAGACAGCCAAGTCAAGAACGAACTGCCATTCACAATTGCTACAAAGAGAATACAATACCTAGGAATACTACAATCAAGGAACGTAAAGGACCCCTTCAAGGAGAACTACAAACCACTGCTCAACGAAATAAGAGAGGACACAAACAGATGGAGAAACATTCCATGCTCACGGTTAGGAGGAATCAATATCGTGAAAATGGTCATACTGCCCAAAGTAATTTACAGATTCAACGATATCCCCATCAAGCTACCAATGACCTTCTTCACAAAACTGGAAAAAAACACCTTAAACTTCATATGGAACCAAAAGACAGCCCACATAACCAAGTCAATTCTAAGCAAAAAGAACAAAG
>NW_016107318.1:4781286-4782735 GCF_001604975.1 Cebus imitator
AAAAAGAAAAAATATAAAAGTATTTATACTCTGTAAAAAAGAAAATCTTAACCCATAGTAAGGGAATGTTTTTCAACTGCCTGTCTTTCCCAAGAGACTGAGATCTTTGAAAGCAAGGACTAGGTGAATCTTAATTGAGTTTGGTAACTCCAGAATCTGGCATAGTGCCTAATATTTAGTAGATGCTTAATATGTACTTCTTGAATTGACCCATTGACATTTTCTTGAATTACGTGAGATGTACGGAAACTATAAAGCACTCAATCAATGTGAACCAAACTGATCATTACCAGACTAACTGTGCTGAGCTCTGACCCCTCACTTACTCCTCCCCAGAGAGGAAGAGAGTGTTTGGGGACTTCTCAATTGTTCGGAAGTCAGGCAGGGAGGACTTTGAATGCTTGTCATTGGGAGCAACTTGGACATTAGGAGACAAGGAGGTCCCCCTTCCAACTTTTGTAAGTTCTATAATTTATTTGTAATCCACACCCAATTAATCCATGTTTATGAGAGTCCCATTAGAATCTAGATTGTCTGCACATCATAAAAAGAAAGATTTGGTGCTAAATTGCAAGTAAGGCAGCAGGGGCATAATCAAACTAGTCATAATAAACTAGAATAAATTTTAAGATAACTTTAAGGATTGCAGAGCTTCTACTTTACGCAGAATTGAGACAAATTATTTTCTCCAGTAAAGCAAGGTTAAACTTATCAGTAATAATTATCTTCTTACCTATCTCAATGATATTTTAACAAACTCAGTTTTATTAAAGTACAGGGAATAGTATCACCATATTTGATTATAATTCTGAAACAGAGGCTTAGGAAGCCCAGAAAATATCCAAATTATTGTATTTTTCCTACTTTTTATGCAGCTATTAAAAGTGATAGTGAGAAAGCACAGTATTAATTCTGAAAGAAATTTATAACATATTATGTGAATAGACAGGTAACTAAATAGTGGATATACTGTGATCCCATTTTTATAAAAATTTGTATATATACACAATAATTTATAATAAAAATTAAGATGTTAACATATTAAATAGCTTAAATGTGAGTGCATGGTTATAGATGCTTTTCCTTTTAAATATCTATATTTTATAACATTTACAAAATGAATATGTATGCTTAAGTGAAAAAAATTTTAAAGAAAAATTCAGGACTCATATATAAAGCATCCATTCATCTGCCCATCCATCCAACAAATATTTGTTAAGTATCTACAACATGCCAGACCCAGCTCCCCTAGAGCAAGGCAGGGAAAGGATGCTTTGGCCTGATCACCTTCTTGTGTGGAAGTCGTAATGCTAAAATGGTGTATATAATATACACCATTGGCTCTTTTGTTTATGAATTTTGAATAGGATAAGAGCTTGTGGAAAAACAGGAAACATTTTAGAAACCATAAACTACTATTTATCTTTCTTCTTTTTTTTTTTTTTTTTT
>NW_016107318.1:4784756-4842241 GCF_001604975.1 Cebus imitator
CTCAGTAAGTATTTGTGAAATCTGTGGTTCTCAAAGTGTGGTCCCTGGAACATGAGCATTACCTGAGGACTTAATACAAAGGCAAATTCTCAGACTCTACCTCAGACCCACTGAATCAGAAACTGTGGGATCCAACAGATTGTGTTCTAATCGGTGCTCTAGAAGATTCTCATGCTCCTTCAAGTTTGAGAAGCACTGGGTTAAAGAGATGAATGAAGACAGTGGTTTCTGCCTTTGTGGATCTTCCAGTCTGCTGGGGTAGCGGTGGTGGTGGGGCATACAAAGAAATAAGTAGGCAAAGACAAAGCCCCAAACAGGCTACAGCTGGGGAAGTAAGGAATGCTTGGAAAACTGTCGCAGGCTGGAGAGGCGAGCAAGGGCCTAACCATCTAGAAAAGCATAATCCATGTAAGGAGTCTGAAATTCATCTTAAGGGCAGTGAGAAGTCATTAAAAGGGTTTTAAGGAGGAGAGTAATACAATTAGATCTATTTAAAAATAAGACGACTGAGTCCTTTGGAACAAAGCATGGAAGTGTGATGTGGACGTTTTCCACATAGGATACATGTGGAAGACAAAGACCCCAGGTCCCAGGACCTATGAGGGAAGCCAGAGGCTGAAAATGAGATTAAAATGTGCTTATATGACAACCTGACCACCAACTCCCTTTGCAGTGAGGAACTAACAGCCAGGATCCTGCTTCCTGGGCAAGACACCAGAAGTTCCCCGTTTCGAAAAAGACAGCAAAATCTCTCTCTTCTGGCTTTGTAGGTCTACTAGGAATGACCCGTCCCTGCCTGTGGTAAGCTAAGTAATGCCACTACCCTCTCCAGAGAAGTTCGTGTACTAATCCCCAGAAGCTGTGAGTATGTTACTTTATGATGTGGCCTGGCTCTTTGTCCCCATTCAAATCTCATCTTGTAGCTCCCACAATTACCACATGGTGGGACCTGATAGGAGATGACTGAATCATGGGGGCGGGTCTTCCCATACTGTTCTAGCGATAGGGAATGAGTCTCATGAGATCTGATGGTTTTAAAAACAGGAGTTTATCTGCACAAGCTCTCTTTTTGCCCCCCCGCCATCCACATAAGATGTGACTTGCTCCTCCTTGCCTTACACCATGATCATGAGGCTTCCCCAGCCACGGAACTGTGAGCTCTCCATTAAACCTCTATCCTTTGTAAATTGACCAGTCACAGGTATGTCTTTATCAACATCGGGAAAATGGACTAATACACTCTCCACTACAAAAGGAACTTTGCAGAGGTGATTGACTTAAGGATCTTAAGATGGGGAGATGATACTGACTATTCAGGGTTGGCTCACAGGAGGGTCATGTCAGAGAGGAGACATAATGAAAGAAGCAGTGAGAGAGAGGAAGAGAGGGGCAATAGAGAAGTGAGAGATTTGAAAACGCTGGCCTTAAAGATGGCAGAAGGAGCCACCAGGTAAGGAGTGTGTAGCCTCTAGAAACTGAAAAAGGCAAGGGAATGGATTTTCCCCTAGAATCTCCAGAAGGAACCACCCCTGACATTTGTTTTGTTTTGCCCTTTTAATTATTTAATTTAATTTTAAGAAATGGGGTCTCATCTTGCCTCTGAAGCTGGAGAGGAGTGGCACAACCATGGCTCCCTGCAGCCTCTAACTCCCAGGCGCCAGTGATCCTCTTGCCTCAGCCTCTTGAGTATCTGGGACTACAGGTGCTGGCTACCATGCCTGGTTTCTATGACATCTTGACTTTAGGACTTCCAGCCTCCAGAACTGTAAGATGATAAGTTTGTGCTAAGTCACTAAGTTTGTGGTAATTTGTTATAGCAAATAGGAAGCTAATAGATGGCCTAAATATGCTGGACTAAAGCCCACCACTGGCTGAGCCTCTGACTCCATTGGCCCCCAGGCACACATGAATACAAATGGACAGCCCTGAATCTCAAAACTTAGGAGAAAACTTTTAAATATAAAGGAAAGAGATCCCAATAAACAAAATCCAAAGGAAACAAAAATAATGCAAAAAAGAAAATTTAGAAAGCAATTTAAGATTATTTTCAGAACGATATGAGAACATATCTACAAAATTTAGAAAATGGTGTGAAAAAGGAACAGTTAAAGAGCTCTTGAAAATTGAAACTATGATAGCTGAAATAAATTCAGTAGATCAGATGGAAGGTGAAGTTAAGGAAGTTTGCAGAAAGCAGAAGGTAGAAGAAAAATTAGGTAGAAAATGAGAGAAAATAGGTAGAGAAGGAAAGAATCAATTCTGAAAGTCTTATATCCAATTCTAAAAAGCAAGAACAGAAACAGCAAAGGGTAGAAAATGAGTAAAGGAAAAAAAACAACTGTAAAATATCCCAGGCCTGAAGGACCTGAGTCTCCACACTGAGAGATCATACCAAGTGCCCAGCCTCATGAATGAAAGAAGATAAACACCAAGGTACATCAGTGGTATACTTCAGAACACCAGGCACACAGACAGGATCTTTAAAACTTCCAGGAATGTGAGGAGAGAGGAGGGCACAGGTCACAATGACAGAGGACTGAAAAATCAGAACAATGCCTGACGACCACACGGCCAGGCAGACGACAATGGCCCAATGCCTCTGACGTTTTGAGGAAAATTGATTGCCACACAAGGATTAAAAACCCAGGCAAACTGTCAGAAAATCGTGAGAAAAGAGTAAAGATATTTGCAATGGGAGACTTGGAAGGTACTTTTTTTTTTTTTTAAAGAAAACTACTATAGGATGAGCTCCAGAAAAGTGAGGTAATGCATAGAGAGGAAGGCAACAGACCCCATATACTAGAAAGAGGCTCAAACAGGCCCACACAGAGTTTACTGGTATTCAGAAAAGGCTGCATGGGGCAGGTGAGAAGAGCAGGCTTTAGGCTTCAGTGATGCACTGCACGCCACTCCTTCCTTATTCTGCATGGTTCTTTGGAACTGAGGTGACTATCCCATTTGCTCGGGATAAGAGGGATTCTCAAGATGGGGGCTTTTAACAGGTAAGCTGGGATGGCTGGTCTCCATACTTGGAACTGAGGCCCATCCTCGTTCTTTCAAGTCTGTGCCTTCCAAGGTGCTGTTCTCACTTCCTGGCACATGCTTTCTGCCCAGTCAATTCTTACTCTCCCCATGGGCTTAGCCCAAGCTTGGAGATGGAGAACTGTATCTAGGTCAAGATGACTCTTTTTTTCTAGCAAGGTGTAACACCGGAACAGCCTGTTAACCTTCTGAGACATCTGTATTCAGGCAGATGCCTGGTGAAACCTCTCCATGCTCAGCAGTGAGAGCTGCAGTCAGGGTGGGATCTACTCCCAGCTTCCTGGGAGATCAGAAACTAGTGCCCTTAAGCAGGGGGAAAAACAAAGATAAAATCTGCCACAGGGCTGAATCAGCTGAGAAAACAACTGCAGTAGTAGAGTCTTTTCATTATAATTCTCTAAATTCTACGAAATTTCACTCTTACTATTGAAGAATTACTTGCTGTTTCAGGGGCGTCCACTGTTCATTTTCTCCAAACAGACCCTGCCTCAGAGGGGACAAAGTCCTAGCTGAATAACTGCATGGAAACTGCAAAATCCTAGGCCCTTTGGGTACTCTTCTCTGATTTTATGGGTCACTTTCATGAATTAGCACATTTCCTTCACATTTAAATGAATTTTAAAAATCACACTTTCTTACCTTTTGGAGACCACCACTACTGGTGCTTTCCATCTGCTCTATTTAGTACACCTGATCCCTTTCAGCTGTCAGCCTTCCTAGCTAGCCACAGTGGGTCTCATGCCAGATGCACATTATAATCACCTGGGGAGCTTTTAAAACCCCATTTTGCCCAGCCTTCACTCTCAGAATCCCTGGGCGTGGCACGTGAACACGGGCAGGTTTTACCAGTTCACCAGGTGATTCTAATGTGCAGCTAGGGCAATGACTACCGAGGGTAGAGCAGTAGTTTTTGCCTTCATCTGTCTGGGCTGCTATAATGAAACATCACAGCCTAGGTGCGTTATAAGTAATAGAAATTCATACCTCACAGTTCCGGATGCTGGGAAGTGGAAATTCAAGGCCCTGGCAGATTCAGTGTCTGGTGAGGGACTGTTTTCTTGTTCATAGATGATGTCTTCTGGCTGTGCCTTCGCTACTAAATCTCAAAACTTACTACTGAGGAATTACTTGCTGTTTTGGGGGCTTCCCCTGTTCATTTTCTCCAACAAACATCGCCTGCCATGGTGGAATTCCTTCTCATGGTGGAACGGGCAAGGCAGCTTCCTGCAGCAAGCTGGGGCCTCTTTTATAAGGCACTCATGTCTTCATGATGGCTCCACCCTCAGGACCTAATCGCCTTCCAAAGGCCCCACCTCCCAACACTATCAGGTGATTAGGTTTCAACAGGTGAATTTTTGGGGAAAACAATCATTCAGATTATAGCAGTTTTGAAGTCAGGGAGATTTGGTTCAAGTCCTGTGTTAGTGATATACTACATGTTTTTGGCTACGTAATTTCACACTCAGAGTCTCAGTTTTCTCATCTATGAAATGGGCTTACAAACGCCCACTAGATAGGGCTCTGGTATGGATAAAGGAGTATGTGAAACACTCAGTTTAATACCTGACCCATATCGAGTGATCAGCAAGAGTGAGCTAGTCATTGTCATTGCTTGGATAGTGGAAAAAGCTTCCTATCATAGAGCAAAAAAGGAAGGGCAACATGATTATTTTGTTCAACATCTCTGTTCACAGAGAAGACGAAACTTGAAGTTTTAACTCTTGGGGGGGGGAGGGAGAGAGAGAGAGAGTAGTAGAGCAGCCTGCTTTTGAGTGGATCACACAGGCTTGAACAATAAGCATCTCATGTTGACCCTACAGAGCTGAAGACTAGAAGCTTCTTCTGCAAACTTTTTGGATCAGGTGAGTCTTTCCAGACCCTATTAAGACCCCAGAGAAGAGGAGGAAGGGGCTCCCCGTACTAAGAATGAGAATGAAAGTTCCCTTACCCATAAGAATAGGGCCATGGAACAAAACTGATTCAGAAAAATGCAGAAAGTTTACATGGAGGAAGTTAGTCCTTTCCTAACTACTTATACCATTGCTGCTAATAATAAAGTTGAAAATACACAAACACATTAAAAGACTGCCTGGCCAACTGGCCTCGTCTGATTTGTGAGGAAGCTGATGCCCAGAGGGCTGAGCTCGTTTCCCAACTTCCCATTCTCCTAGAGATTTAGAAGAGGAAGAAATATACTAGAGGCAAGAGCCAGCCCCTTCCCATGTTCTCCCCTGCTCTTTATTATAGAAAAACCCTTACACATGGAACAAAAAGACAGTAGCAGGACTACTAAAAAAATTTACAATATTAAAAATTGGAAACAACCTACATGCCCATCATTGGAACAGATAACTAAATTGTCTTCTAATCTTATATTGGAATGCTATATTGCAGTGAAATGAAGGAGCAGTTATATTATCAGCATAGATTGAACAAACAGGTTGCCGAAGGATATATACAATATGAAACACTTTATAAGGGCTTAAAACATGAAAAAATCCTGATGTTATTATAAATACATTATTTATTTAACAGTCAATAAATACTTTTTGAATACCTGTGCCAGCACCTATTGCCCTAGGCTCTGGTAATGTATCACTGAACAAAGAAAAGTACTTGCTTTCTGGGAACTCACATTCTAGAGACATACCTACACATGGTAGAAGGACAAATAAAGGATTGACAAACACTGAATTCAGAATGAGACATATCTGGGGATGGGCCAGAGGAATGTGGCTAAAGAAGGGGTGCACAGGAGTTCTCAGGTATTTGCAATGTTTTATTTCTTAGGCTGAGAAGTGGATAAATGATGTTTGTTATATCATTGTCTATAGCTTTTAGTCTGTATGAAATATATAATCTATTTTTGCTTCCTAATTTTGTGTTTACAAATTTCTTTTTAATAAAAATACATTCACCTCCACAGATAAAATGAGATCAAATGAACATAAGAAGATAAATGGATATGTTCTGGGCTCTGGCTGTAGGTATTTAAGAAAGCATCTGTGTTTGGAAAATACAAGAACTCTTGGATGTTTTGAATAACGTTGTTTCTAGAAGTTCATGGAAGCATTAGCAGACAGCCAGGCCTGTGAAACTTGTTTGTTCAATCTATGCTTGGCTGAATGACAGACTGAATGTGGAATGAACTTGTTCCGTAGAAAAGCATGGGAGGTTCTACTGCATGTGCTCGTGGCCACACGCGTGACTGGCATTTTGAAGAACTGCCTTATTGATCAACGAACTGCAGGTATTTTAACATTTAATATACTCTGCATTGTGAGTCATGTGGGACTAAATTGGATCCAATTTGACAGCTCTTATTCCAAACATTTAAATAAACAGCCTTATCTAAAAATCTTCGTTTTCGGAGTGCTTTGCCCCATCAATAATCCTTGATTTATTATTGAAGTATATCTGATTAGAGAGAAGAATATTGGAATGCTATCCTTTTTTTCTTCATAATTCCATAGGCAGTTATTTAAAATTAAAGATATGCCAGTCATGAAACAATTGTTGACACAGAAGTATGTTAATTTATCAAAATTAAGTAAGACACACATCTATGGAACAACATAGCTCATTTTGAAAATACATCCAAACAAAAAGATACATAAAATTGCATTACAATGGATGCTTGTGCAGGGGAAAAAAATGGAAGGCAGTTATGGGGATATAAAAAAGAATAAATTAAAAAGTAATATATCAAGAGGGGAAAATAAGAAAGGGACTTTCACAGGAATAATGGCAATTTTCCCTGAATTGAGAGATATGACTAACTCGACCTTCTGCATATGAGGAAAGTACATAAATAAAGGAATAAAACATAGTCCTTGTCCTCAAGGAACTCATACATAGAAATATGTGATTGTTCCACATGATTAATTCCGTAAGCACAGACTGCTTCAAGTGGGTACCTTAGACAGATTTCAGGTCCTTGGGGTAGGAGGGTCTTGTCAGGAGAGATTTCTCTGGACAGGTACCAGTTAACCAGGTCCAATGATGCAAAGGCACAGTTGAGAGGAAGAGAATGATTTGGAAAACTGCAAGTACAACCCTGAGAGACTGATGTTACTGTCGTGTTTATTTATTCAAGATTATTTATTAAGCAGCTTCTATGTACCCAAGTACTTACATGTGCAAATTGAGATTCAGAGGGTTTGGCAATACTATCCTTTATACCCTTTGGTCCTTATTTACTCCTAGAGTAATATTCAGAGATGTAGGAAATTTTATGTGCCATGATGTGCCAGGGCAGCATTATTTATAGCAGTGAAAAGATGAAAAGAAAAATAGGTATTCTGCAATAAGGGAATGATGAAAATAAATATGGTATTACCATAGAATTATATTTTATAGTGCCATTAAAATGTGTTTACAAAAATTATTTGATGACATGGGAAATTCTATATTATTAAATACAAAATCTGATTATAACATTATTAAATGTCTCTTTATCAATCAAGGAAATACTTCATAATGCCAATGTTAATTTTCTACTTCTTTTTTATTTTTGAGACAGAGTCTTGCTCTGTTGCCAGGTGCCAGGCTGGAGTGCAGTGGTGAGATCTTGGCTCACTGCAACCTTCACCTCCCGGGTTCAAGCAATTCTTCTGCCTCAGCCTCCCGAGTAGCTGGGACTACAGGTGTATGCCACCATGACCAGCTAATTTTTGCTTTTTGGCAGAGATGGGGTTTCACCATGTTGGCCAGGATGGTCTTGATCTCTTGACTTCGTGATCTGCCCACCTTGGCCTCCCAAAGTGCTGGGATTACAGGCGCGAGCCACCATGCCCAGCCGTTAATTTTCTTCTTTATACTTTATTTTTTTCAAATTTTCCATAGCATGTAGTTTTGCTTTTATTTATTTATCTAGGGACAGGGTCTCTCTGTTGCCTAGGCTGGAGTGCAGTGGTGCAATCATGGTTCACTGCAGCCTCAACCTCCCAGGCTCAACTGATCCTCCCAGATTAGCTTTCCAAGTAGCTAGGGCTACATACCACAACACCTGGCTAATTTTAAAAGTTTTTTGTAGGGATGGGGGCTCATTATGTTGCCCAGGCTGGTCTTGAACTCCTGGGCTCAAATGATTCTCCTGCTTTGACCTTCAAAAGTGCTGGGATTACAGGCTTGAACCACTACACCAGCTTAGTTTTGCTTTTATAAATAAGAAAAATGTTATTAAATTTAAGAAAATAAGGAATTCACAGAGTATTATGCTTGAAAGAGAAGCAATCACAAATGACATTTCTTACAATCTTAGGCATCTGTTTACATGGCTTGCTCATTTTACAAGCCTGTGAGGAAATTAACTTACATGACTGCAAATATGAGGTTAAAATCAAGCTAGTTTTTGAGAAGGTTGTGAGAAGGTTGCTGAGGATAGTTATAGATTTTGGGGCAGCAGCATGCCTGTTGGAAAGAGATGAACTTCGAGTGAGGACATTATTAGTTGTGTAACCTTGGGAATAATATTTTCCCTATAGAGTTGTGGTGAAGATTAAACCAGATCATGAGAACTCTTGGCACAGGATAGGCACTTAATAAAAGCTGTTGACACTGAGTTTTCTTAAAAGTTATGAATTTTCAGTGAAAAACTGGACATTTTAAGTGGTATTCTTTAGAAGGGGTATGTCTTTATGAGCAGCATGAAAACAGACTAAAACTAAATTGGTACCAGTAGAGTGGGGCGTTGCTGAAAAGATGCCTGAAAATGTGGAAGTGACTTTGGAACTGGGTAACAGGCAGAGGGTGGAATAGTTTGGAGGGCTCAGAAGAAGACAGAAAAATGTGGGAAAGTTTGGAACCTCCTAGAGACTTGTTCAGTGACTTTGACAAAAATGCTGATAGTGATACGAACAATAACGACCAGGCTGAGATGGTCTTAGATGGAGATGAGGAACTTGTTGGGAACTGGAGCAAAGGTCACTCTTGCTATGTTTTAGCAAAGAGAATGGCAGCATTTTGCTCCTGCCCTAGAGATTTGTGGAAGTTTGAACTTGAAAGAAATGATTTAGGGTATCTGGCAGAAGAAATTTCTAAGCAGCAAAGCATTCAAGATGTGATTTGGAAGTTGTTAAAGGCATTTAGTTTTAAAAGAAAAACAGAGCATAAAAGTTTGGGAAATTTGTAGCCCGACAATGCAATAGAAAAGAAAATTCCATTTTCTGAGGAGAAATTCTAGCTACCTGCATAAATTTGCATAAGTAATGAGGAGCCAAATGTTATTCCTCTTGACAACGGGGAAAATGTCTCCAGGGTATGTTAGCCCCTCCCATGATTCAATTACCTCCCACCTGGTCCCTCCCACTGGGTCCCTCTCACAAAACATGCGAGTTACAATTCAGTATGAGATTTGGGTGGGGACAGAGCCAAACCATATCATTCCACCCTTGGCCCCTCCCAAATCTCATGTCCTCACATTTCAAAACCAATCATGCCTTCCCAACAGTCTCCCATAGTCTTAACTCATTTCAGCATTAACCCAAAAGTCCACAGTCCAAAGTCTCATCTGAGACAAGGCAAGTCCCTTCTGCCTATGAGCCTGTAAACTCAAAAGCAAGTTAGTTAGTAGACACAATGGAGGTACAGGCACTGGGTAAATACAGCCATTCTAAATAGGCGAAACTGGCCAAAATGAAGGCGCTACAGGCCCCACGCAACTCTGAAATTCAGCAGGGGAGTCAAATCTTAAGGCTCCAAAATGATCGCTTTTGACTCCATGTTTCACATTCAGGTCATGCTAATGGAAGAGGTGGGTTCCCATGGTCTTGGGCAGCTCTGCCCTTGTGGCTTTGCAGGATATATGCCCACCTTTTTGGCTGCTTTCTATGGCTTACCCAGGTGCATGGTGCAAACTGTGTGGATCTAAGATTCCAGGGCCTGGAGAACAGTGAACCTCTTCCCACAGCACTACTAGGTGGTGCCCTAGTAGAGACTCTGTGTGGGGGCTCTGACCCCACAATTCCCTTTCGCTCTGCCTTAGCAGAGGTTCTCCATGAAAGCCTGCCCCTGCAGCAAACTTCTGCCTGGACATTCAGGCATTTCCATATATCCTCTGAAATATGGGCAGAAGTTCCCAGACCTCAATTCTTGGTGCCAGCCCCTTTTTGCAGCTGGACCAGGCATACTGCAAGTGGCTTCCACTGTGGGTACCAGGGAACATGGTGGTACCTGGTAGCTCAGAGACACTGGAACTACAAAGCCCCAGAGAGGGTGTCACAGCCCTGACTCAGGAAGTTCCTAAGTTTGGGCTCCCCAAAGGGCCACAGCTCTTCTCTCCTCTCTTCCCTCCTTCTTGTTGTCTGAAATGTGGTGAGTTAAGGGCAGGTTTCAGTCCTGTTTGTGTTACATCTCTTTCAGTCCTGCCATTTGGAGGGTCCCAAGTTCTTGTCCTGCAACCAGGGAGAATGAGGTATGTGGACAACTGGAGGGTGAGCAGGCAAAGAGGTGCTTCATTAAGCGACAGTACAGCTCTCAGGAGACCTGAAATGGGTAGCTCCTATCTACAGGCAGGACGTCCCGATGTTTCTGTAGCCCTCAGCGGAAAGGAGACCAGGGTGGGTATCTCCTACCTGCAGGCAAGTTGTCTCAATGTTTCTGTAACCCTCAGCAGAGAGGAGACTGGAGTAGGTGTCTCCTATCTGCAGACAGGTTGTCCCATCGTCTGCCCAAGTTTGGCTGAGTCTGGGGTTTTTATGGGCTTCAGAGGGGAGGAAGTGTATGTTGATTGGCCCATGGGTGGCCATGGTTGGGCCTGGAAAGAGCACCATAAGTTCTCACTCCAGTCTGTGGAACTGGCAGCCTGGCCCCCAAACTTCAGGCCATCACTAGTATGAAGGTGGGGCTTCACTGGGACCTGCCCCTATTCACCCAGGGGCCTGGCCTGTCTGCTTCCTACTACCATCAACTTGCTATCCATAGTGCCCAAGCTGTTCATGTCAAGGGGTACCTGCAGGCCCGAGCCGAGCTGCCCTCAGCCGCCTGTCAGCCTCCCTCCTGTGCTCGTTGGTGCCCTAAGACTGGCTGGACAATGGCTGGACAATGGTAACTTCTGCTCCTTGGCAACTACCTCTGAGGAACAAAGATCAACCTCAACACACGTCTCTCCTACCACACACATTTAAGTTTGCATAAGCCTATAAGCCTATGTTTACTTTAGACTGGGTTTCCAGGTTTTTGCATACTACCTGACCCTTTTGTAAATACACAATAATCCCAAAAGTTTCTTTGGTTTCTTATTAACAACAGTTTCCTGTCTTTTAAGGCTCCAAGACATACCAGATATGGACCACACCTGAGTTCTAATTCCTTTTCTTTATTAGGCAATGATACTATGTGTTATCACAAATGTTTTCATTTTGCCTTCAGAATTACTTGGCATTCAAGGTTATTCTGGTTAATAAGATGTTAGAGAAGCCATGAAATTAATTATAATACCTTTCTGACAGGAATAATAGTTTTTGAAAAGAGAAAAAACAGTCTCTACTGATCAGTACTTCATATGTTTTTCTAACCCTAGATTATATCCTGCTGCTTTGAAATAAAGAATTCTATGAGTTTTCATTTCCTTCTGCAAAGATTTCTCCTATATTCCTGTGACAGAGCATGCCAGATATGCACAGTGATGAGGCATTTACTTTTATGTCTTCAGAGTAGAAATCTATTGAATTCCTGGCTCAGAATTGGCAACCTAAATGATACAATGTTGCTGTTTAATATTTAATATTTATATTGAAACTATGAAGGACATTCCTGACTTTTTAGTGGAGAATGGTGAACATTTATATTAATTTATGAGGTTTAAAAGTGGAACTTGTCTTTCTTCTTAGAGAATCAATTAGCCCTAACTTCCCATGGCCAATGGAGATAACTAGGAAGTGCTGGCTGCCTGAACAAACTGTGGCAATTATTTTTGTTTTAGTCTTTGGAGAAAGCTATACTAACATCCTTATGACCTCTGTTCCTCTTCAATATTCCTGCTCTCATTTTTGCAGTAGACCACCAATGGCTTCACCATCAAGCACAAATGTTTCCTGCAGAGCCGGGAGGCAAATCTGGCCATTCCATCTTCGTGACTTCAGCTGACCCTCATAGGACTTGCCCCAAACCCTTGACTTACCTATTGGAACAGGACTCATTGTGTCAGCTACAACTTGCTAAGTCCTCACATTATGATCAGCACTGTGTTACTGAAATATATTGCCTTGGGAATGGCACTATTTTAATTTTAAATCAGCTTTACAAATATAAGCTAACACATGCTTCATCTAAATGTAATATTTATTGACCAATGACCTGAACAATAACAACACCACCAACAAAAGCAAGAAAACGATCCCATTTATGATAGCATTAAACAAGTAAAATAGCTAGGAATAAATTTAACCAAGGAAGTGAAAGACCTGTATAATGAAAGCTATAAAATACTGAAGAAAGAAATTAAGAGGATACAAAGGATACAAATAAATGCTCATATGGATCAGAGTAATTAATATTGTTAAAATGGCCATACAACCTAAAGCTTTATATATATATATATATATATATATATATATATATATATATATTTTTTTTTTTTTTTTTTTCCTCAACACAATCCCTATCAAAATCCCAGTGATATTTTTCTCAGAGGTAGGAAAAGCAATTATAAAATTTGTATTGATTCACAAAAGATCCCGAATAGCCAAAGCAATTCTGAGAGGAAAAACATAGTTGGAGGCATGACACTTCCCAATTTAAAATTATATTACAAAGCTATAGTAATCAAAACAGTAGGATACTGGCATAAAAACAGAAACACAGAGCACTGGAACAGAATAAAGAGTTCAGAAATAATTTCAAACATATATGGTCAACTAATTTTCAGCAAGGGCACCAAAAATACTCAATGGGGAAAGAATAGTCTCTGCAATAGATGGTGCTGGGAAAGCTAGATTTCCACTTGCAAAAGAATGAAATTGGTCTCTTATTTTACACCATACACAAAACTCAACTCAAAATGGATAAGATACCCAAAGACTGAAATAATAAAACTCCTAAAAGAAAACACAGGAGAAAAGATCTTGACATTGGCCTTGGCAATAATTTATTGTATATCACACCAAAAGCTCAGGCAACAAAAGCAAAAATAAATACATGGAACTATATCAAACTAGAAAGCTGCACACAGTGAAGAAAACAATAAAAAATATGAAAGGCTAGTCAGGCGTGGTGGCTTATACCTGTAATCCCAGCACTTTGGGAGGCTGAAGCAGGTGGATCACTTGAGGTCAGGAGTTTGAGACCAGCCTGCCCAACATGGTGAAACCCCATCTCTACTAAAAATACAAAAATTAATTGGGTATGGTGGCAGTCGCCTGTAATTTCAGCTACTAGGGAGACTGAGGCAGGAGAATTGCTTGAACCCGGGAGGTGGAGGTTGCAGTGACTGGAGATCATGCCACTGCACTCCAGCCTGGGTGACGGAGTAAGACTCCTTCTCAAAAAAATAAAATATGAAAGGTTAACCTACAGATTAGGAAAAAGTATGTGCAAACTGTATATCAGATAAGTGGTTAATATTCAAGATTTGTAAATAATTTATACACTCCAATAGCAAGAAAATTTATAAGCTGATTACAAAATGGGCAAAAGACTTGAATAGACATTTCTCCAAAGATGATATGAAAAATGGCCAACAGGTACATGAAAAGGTACTCAACATCCCTAATCGTGAGGAAAATGCAAATAGTACCCACCATGAGATACCACTTCACACTTGTTAGGATTGCTACTATTAAAACAGACAACATAACAAGTGTTGGTGAGAGTGTGAAGAAAAGGGGATACTGTTGTATACTGTTTATGGGAATGTAGCATAGTGCAGCCGTTATGAAAAACAATACGGAGGTTACTAAAGAAATTTAAAGTAGAACTACCATATGATGCAGAAGTCCTTCCCTTTCATACCCAAAGGAAATGTAATCACCACCTCATAAAGGTGTCTGCATTGCCATGCTCATTGCAGCATTATTCACAATAGCCAAGACATGGAGACAGTCTAGGTATCCCAATAGACTATCATCCATCTTTAAAAGAGAAAGAGATCCTGCCATTTGTCACAACATGGATGGATCTGCAGGACATTCTGCTAAGTGAAATAAGCCAGACACAGAAAAATATTGCATGATCCCTCACTTATATATGGAATCTTTAAATAAAGATCAAATATTGGCCAGCCATGGTGTTTTATACCTATAACCCGAGCCCTTTGGGAGGCCAAGGCGGGACTGCTGGAACCCAGGAGTTCAAGACCCTTGAGGTCAAGAAAGTGAGACCCCATCTCTACACAAAAAGTCAAACATATATCTGTGTATACACAGAAATACTATGTACACATATACACACATATATACACAGAAATACTGTGTACACATATACACACACATATATACACAGAAATACTGTGTATACATATACACACACACACATATATATATGTGTGTATATATATGTATATACACACATATATATAGACCAATTTCATTCTTTTGCAAGTGGAAATCTAGCTTTCCCAGCACCATCTATTGCAGAGACTATCCTTTCCCCATTGTGTCTTTTTGGTGCCTTTGCTGAAAATTGGTTGACCATATGTCTTTGAAATTATTTCTGGATTCTTTATTCTGTTCCAGTGCTCTGTGTTTCTGTTTTTATGCCAGTATCCTACTGTTTTGATTACCATAACTTTGTAATATAATTTTAAACTGGGAAGTATGATGCCTCCAAGTTTGTTTTCCTCTCAGAATATACATATGTGTGTGTGTGTGTGTGTGTGTGTGTATGTCTTTAAACAGTCAAAAAATACATACATATATATATATATATATATATATATAGAGAGAGAGAGAGAGAGAGAGACAGAGAGAGAGAGAGAATAAAACATCAGTTACTAGGATCAGAGTTGGGCAGTGGGCAGTGGCGGGGACAGGACAGACATAGGTCAAATGATACAAAGTAGCAAATATGCAGGATGAATAAGTGAAAAGATTTAATGTACGACACGAGGACTACAGTTAATAATAGTGTACTGCAGTCAGGAATTTTTCTAAAGTATCTTATAGCTGCTCTTGTCTTGGGTGGGTTGGGGGGACAAATGGGTAACTATGTGAGATTATGTCAATTTCTTCCACTATAATAACTATTTTACTATACAGGCATATCTTTTAACATCAGGTTGTATACCTTAGATATTCACAATAAAGTTTACTTAAAATATTTAAAAAGTAAATTAGAAAAAATGTTTTTCTTGATTTAGAAGCTTGATATCACTATGGAAATTCAGTCGAACACACACATACCGCCCACAGTAAACTCTGTTCTGGTGATGGAATGTGGCATTATTATTTTATTCATTAAATCTATTTGGAT
Source organism: Cebus imitator (assembly GCF_001604975.1). Classification (NCBI taxonomy): domain Eukaryota; kingdom Metazoa; phylum Chordata; class Mammalia; order Primates; family Cebidae; genus Cebus; species Cebus imitator. The sequence continues at coordinate 4,800,207 of NW_016107318.1, forward strand.
CTCTACAGTATCCCTGTCACAGTGCAGTAGACACAAAAGAATTACTGATAGGGCCCTCCCTCTCAAGAAGGAAAGAAAGAAGAAGAAATACTTACTGTGCCAGGTGCCTTTACACAGATTATCTTTTAATCAAAATAGTCTGCAAGTTATATCAATTTTACAGACAAATAAATACAGGCTTGAAGAGGTTAAGTATCTTGCAACTTGTAATCTGATCCAGGTCTATCTGGGTCAATACTCCATGCTTTTATTTGTAATGGATACATATAGCATATAGGAGACCATTACGGAGTACTACGAGTTGGTATACAATGAAGTAGAAAATTAAATACCAGTTTTTTCCCCAAACAGAAAAAATCTGAAATCCCAAACACTTCTAGTCTCAAGAATTTTGAGTAAGAGATATTCAACATGTATAATCAAGTGCTAAGACTTAAGGTATGAGCCTCTAATGCTTTAGGTGTTCAGTGGCAAAAAATTCATGTTTAATTATTACAGAAGATCTCAAGTCAGAAGATGCAGGATTTAATTTTAAATCCCTATAGGTGTGAAAGTTGTCAGAATCAAAATGGGGTCACTTGTGTTAAAAACAACTTTGAAAAATGGAGTCAGAGAAGGTCATAAAGGACGGGTTCTCATGCACAAATGCCTGATAAAAACCATCAAAAAAGACTCTGCAAAATCCACAATTTTACACAAAGGCTATTACTTCATGACACAAAAAAATGCTTCTGGGAGGACATCTGCCAAGTAACTGCCTGTCCAGCCTTGGACTGATACCACCCTTGTTATTGATCCTTGTAGCCAAGGATAATTATTTCAGAACAATTATGCAGATAGTGACACCAGCAAGATGGCTGTCTAGAAGTCCCTAGTGCTTGTGCCCTCAACAAAGACAGCTGAAATAATTACATTTTAATGAAAATAACTAAAGGAGGGCACTGGAATACAGCCGAACAGTAACAGAAACCCCGGTGAGCACAGAAATTCAGGATGGTCACAGAGAGAACAGAAGGAAACACTTGACTTCCACCACCCTATCCCCCAGTTAGGTTAAGTTGGGAACCTGGAGGAACTTCTCTCTATAGGGAAAAAGTAAACAAAAGGATCCCAGCAGCCCCTGTCAGCACCTTTGACACCTACAGTCCTTACCACTGCGGTCCTCACAGGCACTTAAGCCCAGTTTAAGAAGCTTCCTGGAGTCCATACAGCTCTCTTCCCTCTAGGGAAGGAGCTCCACCCTCTGTGCCCACATGGCTACTGCCCAACACACCATCTTGGAAATGGAATTACTGCTGGAGTGTATCTTGCTCTGGGTGCAAGTAGCCATGGCAGTCCTTCATACCTGAGACTAAACTGCCTTTGAATCTTCCCTGCCCCATAGCTTGAAATCCCTAAGCTGAGTTTTAAGACACTATTACATCTTTCCCCATCTGTCACCACTACACAGTGCCTCATTCCCAGGGGCCCAAGTTGCCACCAAGCCCTATTGGTTCAGGCTTCCAAATTGCAGCCATATCCTGTACCCTGGGCAAAAACCTCCAGAGTATCCCTTATTCCTTGGAGTCAGGCCAGGGCTATGACTTCCCTCCCAGGGGCAGAATCACAGCTACAACCCAACCTCCTGGACCCAAGCTGCTAGGGGGTACCTCAGAGTCACATATCCTTGCTCTGTGAGGAACCTAAATCCAATGCTGCCACAGAAAGCAAATCTGTACCCCCAAACCCCAGTATCACAAAAGGTTTGAGAGATCTTGAGCACAGAACCCTGGCCCCACAGCCACTCTGAGCACCTGCCTCTGGAACCAGTGCCACTGCAATTGCTTCTAGGCTGGGTCAGACGTGACATCAAGAAGGATCCTCTCAGCTAAGTGACCCCATAGTAGGGAAAATAAGAATAGGAGGAGCCAGAAGCCCTTGCTGCTGAGGATACTAACAATAAACACTGCCACTATGGCTACCACAAAGTCCTACAGCCTAAACCACTGAGGTGCCTATAGTTATTACTGATGTTGAACACAGCCAAAGAAGCTGCAGAAAGACTATAAAACTGCACCTACTTGGAAACAGAGTCACCACATTTTTCCCAACTAGCACACCAGTACCCAACTGTAGATGAGTCTTTTTTCAATGAAAGTTACTCTAGAAAATTTGGAAGAGGTGATTGGTTCACCCACAGACATGAAGGCAGGGACACAAGAAACATAAAAGAGCATGGAAGTTTAACATCACCAAAGGAACATAACTCTCTAGTAACAGACCCCAATAAAAAGTAAATCAATGAATTGATGGAAAAGGATCTCAAAAATAATTATCTTAAGGAAATTCAATGATTTACTAGAAAATACAGATATATAATTCAATAAAATCAGGAAAACAATTCACAATATGAATAAGAAGTTCAACAGAGATATCATTTTACCTAACATATCCGGCAGCTGAAGAATTCAATGAATGAAATAAAAAATACTATAGAGAACTTAACAGCAGACTTTATCAAGCAGAAGAAAGAGCCTCTGGCTGGGCACAGTGGCTCGCTCCTGTAATCTCAGCACTTTGGGCGGCTGAGGTGGGCGAATCACTTGAGGTCAGAAGATTGAGACCAACCTGACCAACATGACAAAACCCCATCTCGACTAAAACACAAAAAGTAGCTGGGCATGGTGGCCAGTGCCTGTAATCCCAGCTACTCAGGAGGCTGAGGCAGGAGAATTGCTTGAACCTGGAAAGCGGAGGTTGCAGTGAGCCAAGATCGTGTGCCATTGCATTCCAGTCTGGGCAACNAAAAAAAAAAAAGAAAGAAAGAAAAAGAGAGAGAGAGAGAGAATGAGAGAGAGAGACAGAGAGAGAGAAAGAAAGAAACCAAGAAAGAAAGAAAGAAAAAAGAAAGAGAGAAAAAGAAAGCAAACCTCTGAACTTGAATATAGTCCAGTATAAATTATACAGTTAGAGAAAAAAAAGAATGAAAAAGACTGAAGACGGCCTATATAAAACTTATGGGACATCATAAAGTGAACAAATATTTTTATTATAGAAATTTCAGAAAGAGAAGATATTGTAAAGGGTGTTTAAAAAAACCTATTTAATGACATAATAGCTAGAAACTTCCAAAGCCTGAGGGGAGATACGGACATTCAAATCCAGGAAGCTCAAAAGTCCCCAAATAGATTCAACCCAAAAAATCCTTTCCAAGGTACACTGTGGTCAAATTATCAAATAATAATTTGTATATTCTCTACAAATAAGATAATCCCTATTAAAGGAACAGCAGATTTCTTGGTAGAAACCTTAGAGGCCAGAAGAGAATGAGATGACATATTCAAAGTATGGGAAAAAATTGTCAGGCAAGAATACCATATACCCAACAAAGCTACCCTTCAGAAATGAGGGAGAAATAAAGTCTTTCCCAGGCAACCAAAAACTGAGGAAATTTAACAGCACTAGGCTGGCCTCACAAGAAATGTCAAGGGAGCCATGTACTTGGAAGTAAAAAGATCATCATCATCATCATCATCATTATGAAAAAACATGAAAGTTCACTGGTAGAAAAGATACTACAAAGAGAAAGAAAATAATAAATGCTTATCATTACAAAAAACCCACCAAATCACAATAACAACCAATAAGAAAGCAAAAAAGGAACAAAGAATATACAGAAACCCCAGAAAACAGTATACTGAAGAGATTTAGCACTTCAAAGTTTATTGCAGCACTATTTACATAGCAAAGTATAGACTCAACCTAAGTGTCCATCAATAGATGAATGAATAAAGAAAATGAAGGCGGGGTGTGTGTGTGTGTGTATACATATACATGAGTTGAAAATGAGGGGTGTGTGATGTGTGTATACATATATGTGAATTGAAAATGAGGGGGGTATGTGTGTGTATGTATACATATACGTGAGTTGAAAATGAGGGGTGTCTGTGTGTGTGTGTGTGTGTGTGTGTGTGTGTGTACATACATGTGAATTGAAAATGAGGGGGGTATGTGTGTGTATGTATACATATACGTGAGTTGAAAATGAGGGGGGTGTGTGTGTGTGTGTGTGTGTGTATGTGAATTGAAAATGAGGGGGGTGTGTGTGTATGTGTGTGTATATAATATTATTTAGCCATAAAAAAGAGGGAAATACTGTCATTTGCAGCAATATGGGATGGAACTGGAGGACATCATGTTAAGTGAAATAAGCCAGGCACAAAAAGATAAATATCACAGTTCTGACTCATATGCAAGAGCTAAAAAAGTAAATTTCATGAAGGTAGAGAGTTAAATGTTGGTTACCAGAGGCTAGAAAGGGTGATAAGGGAGAGGAGATAAGGTTAATGGATATAAAACTAAAGTTAGATAAAAGGAATAATTTCTAGGCTTTGACAACAAAGCGGGGTGACTATAGTTAACAATAATTCATTGTATATTTCAAAATGGCTAGATTTTTAATGTTCCCAACACAAAGAAATGATAAATGTTTCAGGTGATGAATATCCTAATTACCTGTTCATTACACACTGTATGCATGTATAAAAATATCACATGTTCCCCATATGTATGACTATTATGTATCAATAAAATTATGTAATCTTCCTCATTTTTCCTCTAGAAAAACATTCTCTTCCTTTACCTCCCTAAATACGCACATAGATTATGATTGCCCATGTATTCCCATGGCAATGTCCATTCTCAAACAAATATCATTTTCTTTCAGGGAGTCTCTCTCTCTCTCTCTCTCTCTCTCTCTCTCTCTCTCTTATTTAGGATGATATAAATGGTGTCAGAAGTGAGATAAAGGTCAGCTTACCTTAGATAGATTCTCAGCCCCTGAATTGGAGTGCAGTATCACTTGAGCCCTTTGTGCTCTTCATTTCTATGAGTTGCCTTTTTGGTCCTAGAGAATTTCTTCTCAGATTTTCTGACTCTTTCATTTTGGTGAGTTTTTTGGACATTATTTGGGATCTGATTGGATTGTAAGGCTACCTTAATAATGGACATTGCAGTCCCCCAGAATAATAAACTTTTGTCTTTTCTGGCAAGCCTTTCTGGTTTAAGGACAACGTTCTTCTGGTTTGAATATTCTGGTTTTTACAGAATGTGTACCTTGTTTGTGATGCATGTCTTTTCTGGTGAATTCACTTTTGGTCTGCATGCCTAGTTTGATATTTTGGTTGATTAGCAAGCTTGGCTTAACATTTTTGTGAGCACTCTAATTTTGGTTTCATTTTGGTTTGGTTATGCACATCTATAAATAATTTAAATCTTGTAATTTTTTTTCTCTTCTTGCTTGCTTTTGAACATCTTTCCAGAGCAAAAATAAACATTCAAGTGGTAGGTGTGAGATGGCCAATTAAAAGCCACTATCTAAAAGCCACCACCATAGGGTGGTTACCACTATCTAAAATATCAAACTCCTGATATTCCCTGATAGAATGCACAGATTTCTTTTCTTTCAAGAGATTAATAAGAACCAAAATGGGATTCTCAAACATTAAGGCATGCCAGTTTTTCTAGGACTCCAGCCAGCTACATGGTTTTTCCCCATGCACATTTTTAAACCAATGGCCATCTTAGGCATTATGTGAACTACCCAACCTTTTTTTCTTTGGGTACCAAAGTAAGAAGCTGCAGCTATAGGGTTAAAATGCTGGTATGTAGAGGCTCTCAACTTCTCTTTTTTTTCTTTTTTCCCCCCTCTCTGCTTCTGTGAATCTGCTGACTTTTTTACTTGTATTAAAATAATCTAATTTTGCTAATTTCCAAAGCTACTTATAAGTTTTTTTTAAGGGCACTTCAGCCAAGATAAGAAAAAAAGAAAGGGCTTTCAAATTACGGTAGTTCCATGGCAACCAAGAAGCTATCCTTTATACTTAAGAGTCATCCCCTTTGGAAATGTTAATTTAGATTTGCTTGACTAACAATTGCATAGGGTGATTTAACAATTGCTTTAGTTAATTAAAAGCTAGATAGTCTAAAAAGGAAAGAACTAGATTAAGGTTTACAAAAGGTAGGCTCTCAGATCAAACAGGTCTAAGTCTTGAACTGAGAGGAATCTTTGGCATAAGGTATCTTTGGCATAAAAATTTTGCTTTGTCTGCTGTACGTGAGCCAGGAAAAACTGAGGGGGAAAAAAAACCTTTAAATACCTTTTTCTAAAATGCTTCCCTGCCTGCATTGACTAATCAAGTAAATCAGACAAACAAATAAAAAGATAAATTTATTACTGGAATTCAAGGCCACTGGGATATTTTGTTTTTCTGTACAATTCAGCCAGTGTTAGCTAAAATGAAAACATTTGAATATTTAACCCCAAAGCTAATTTAAAACTTGAAGAATAAAAAGAGGTTTTTAAAAATCAAACTGCTGTGGAAACTGCTTTACTTAAAGCTTTGGTCCACATCCTTCATAAGGTCACCTATCAGGGCAAATTAAATTTAGCCATGTGCACAGGTCCCATTTTTTTGAAATATAATTTGGATTCAACTGTCCTTTTATAAACCAGTAAGTTTAAATTACTATGTTTTCCTGTTTCATGATTAACATCTCAAAATGAAAAATTGAAGAATCTGCTTCTATGTATTTACGTTGTCTGTATGTTTTTGTGTTGCATGCATGCATTTTCTACCAAAGTATATGGAAGAGCTAATTAATTAATTAATTGACTTAAAGGGAAAAATTAAGCACTTCAATCAAATACTTTATCGAAAACATAATAACCACCCCAAAGTTTTTAAGTTCACATGACTTGAGTAAATGTTTGATAAGTAAACTAATTTTAAAATTGTTGATAAAACAAAAATAGAAATGTTTTAAGAATTGTCAGCATATATTTTTTACCTGAGTTCACTAGTCAGACGGTTTTACATTTATCTTTGCTAGAAGTTTTAAGGAGTCAGTGTTTGACATGAATGTTATAGAACTATAAATCCACCCTAAAAAGAGAATGATCTTTGTTTATGTAACTCCTTGATAAGTAATACTAATTTAATACTGTTGATTTAATGAAAACAGCTGTATTTTCTGAGTTATTGGCGAGATACTGAAGCATTTAACTTTAAAGTTCTTAGCTGGGTGAGGAATGCCTAATTGTCACAGCCTATAAAAATGGCTAACTAGGAAATAGCTTGAAATAATTACCAGCCTTGTCTAATATCTTAGTATCATAAGTAATAGTTATAGTTGTTAAAAATAAATTAGGTGAATGTAAATGGCATAATCATTTACAAATGAATTCTTAGTTTCAAAAAATCTTTTTGATAACTTAAAATCTTAAAGTTATGTTAAATTAAGTAACAGATACTCATTAAATATCTGGGTCATTTCAAAATAAGATAAAATATTTAAACAAATTGCTGAACATAAATTTAAGTTTCTTCTTGGCTTCTTAAATTTTATAGAAAAACAAATATATTTGGGTACATTAATATACATTAAGATTATAAGGAAACACTTCCAAAATAATAAAATCATTCTTATCCATAAAATACTGATATGGAACAGTTCAAAATTTCTTGCTTCCTATGCTTTCATTAGAAATTAATGTTACTAACTGTTAAAATTCTAATTACTATATATAATTCTGTATACAAAGCAAACCAATAAAAGTAAAATGTGTTTTTGATGGGAAAAGTTATAAGAAAGGGATAAAAATATGCTCTTTGTTGAGAAAAAAAAATTGTCTAATTTAGAGGTTAATTAAAGATTGTTTCAAAATATGAATTTAGAAAGGAAATAGAAACAAGACAGAAAGGAACCAGTATGTAGGAAACAGAGAGATGTGAAGAAAGTTATAAGTGTGAAGATGTATTTTTGGTATGGAATGTTAAAAGAGAATAATTTTTCAGAATAATAAGGAAACAAGGAAAGTACATTTTTATCCTAAGGTGACTTGTTATTTTAAAAAGTGAAAGTACAGGACAAAACTAAAGGCTTAAGCATGTCATCAAAGGTCTGTGCAGACTGTGAAAGGTTTGAGAGGTATGAATTTTATAAAAGTAGTTTTGTGTGTAATCAAGTTTGCTATAAATAAAAGGGAACTATGTATAACTATGTGTGTATTAAACAGTATATATGTGGAAGTCTTTCTAAGGATTAAGTTTTGATTATATACATAACTTAGTTTGTAAGTTAAAACTGCATTTACAACTAAGATAACTAATATTTTGGTTCCTCATATTAGAACAACAGAGTTTCCATGAAGTATTAATCTGCTCTTAGTAAAATTTGTAAGAGGCCTTGATTTTTAATTCTGAAAAATTTCAGCCATCTTCTAAACTGCAGCTTCTGCCTGTTTTGTTTTTTTTGTTTTTGGAGATGGAGTCTCACTCTGTCGCCAGGCTGGAGTGCAGTGGCGTGATCTCGGCTCACTGCAACCTCTGCTTCCTGGGCTCAAGAGATTCTCCTGCCTGCGAAGTAGCTGGGATTACAGGCATGCACCACCATAATTTTGTATTTTGTATTTTTAGTAGAGATGGGGTTCCACCATGTTGGCCAGGATGGTCTCGATCTCTTGACCTCGTGATCCGCCCCCCTCAGTCTCCCAAAGTGCTGAGATTACACGTGTGAACCACCATGCCTGGCCTCTGTTTTACTTTCTCTATTTACTTTCCCTAGTTTCAAATTAAATGTGCTATGTTCTCTATTTAGGATGGCAATTTCATTTCTTGAGGTAAAGTTCTCCTCTTGAAGCTTTTAAGATTTATATCTCAGAAGCACAATTTTTGTTGTACCTTGCAGCACAGATTTGCAAGTCATACAACACTGCCTTCTGCTCTTCCTGTCCCTCCCCGAGAGGATACATCCTTTTGCTTGGCTAGGCTGATAACTCTCTTCTTCAACCTTTTTGTCAGCTCCTCAAACTCTTTTCTCTACTTTAAGCTCTGCTGTTGTGGCCTGATGCTCAAATGTTTGTCTTGAAGGACTAGAAAAGCAATGTTTTCTTCCAGTATAACTCGATTCTGTACTCTTGGCTTTTCTTGATATGTTTGAATTGTTCCATGTAACCAGGCAATTTCACAAACTTTCTCTTTTTCTGAGAGCCATGTATTCCTCTGCTCAAGGTAGTAGTTTTCTTGTTTACTTCTATGATATGATGTAAACTCATACCCTTAGACACACTCTTCTTGCATCTGATTAAATTCAAGTAGTTTCTCATCAGGTTTGACTTTCAGGTTATTTAAACAGGCTTCCCATAAGAAGCAATTGCATTGCAGAAAGCTTTTTTTTTCGCTTTTGGTCATCGGCCTAAGATGAAGATTTTTATAAGTTCCTGGGCTTCATGTGTTCTTTATTATGTTTTTTGATTACTTAGGAAAACTGAGCTTTGAAAAGGTTTAGGATTTTTATTTGTTTTATATTCATGTAATTTTCTGTATTGTTTTTGAAGTCTTTCTGTAATCCAATTTTGATCAAGTGTTTTCAGTCTCTTGACATTTTTGAAAGACTTCCCTAGGATCAAGTTCTAAATTAAATCTTTCTGACTGAAAACTAACTTTGTGATTTTCCAGTTGGACCCTGGAGAGCCTCAAAGACTGTATCTTTCATCCTATAGAGGTATTAAATTATTAGGTTTATTTAGTAAATTAAATGGGAAGCATTGACAAATGATAAGTGATGCTAGATCCTTTTTCAGTTACATTTATGAGTATGTTATTGATATGAATGTTCCAAGATTATATAAAACTCTTAGAAATCTAATATATAAGTCAGAATTCTTATTATGTTGTATGCCACAAAAAACCGAATTTCCTTGTCAATTTCTGGTTATAAATTTTCATCAAACTTTATTTATTTACTTTTGCTTTGCACTTGATTTTTCTGATTTCATCAGATTTTAAGGCATGGTTATTTTCTATCTTATTTTCATCCACAGGTACTGGTTTGGGTTCTTTTCTAAAGACATAATCAGATTCATGGAAAAGACTCTAAGGAGTGGTCTTAAATATAAGTTTCTAATAATTTTAAGATCCAAGTTGTTAGATAATAAAATAAATCATTTAAGTACTAAATAAAAATTTTCAGAACTCCAGTGAAGAAACTGATAAATTTATTAAACTGCTAACCGAGATCCAACAGGACAAAAATAAATTACATGAAACTAAATGAACTGAAAAAAAGAATTTTGTAGCCTATTTATCTGAAACATTGCTGGTTCTTTACTCAATGTTTTGTTTTCCAGATTGAAGAAAGCTTTTTGTCTTAAGCTATCTATTGTTTACAACCACTTGGTAAAGTAAACATTTGTGAACAAAAATGGAAGCATTTACTTTTTCTTCCTGATTCCTCCAAAATTTGAAAACTATTCATGACCATATAATTGTTTACTTAAGTTTGATAAGAATCTGTTCTCTTTATTACAGGATACAAGTAGAAACATTGGTTTTGTCACCAAAGTTTTGACTAAAATGTCATATTTAAATTGTTTATAGGTACTATGGATAAAGTCTGAAGTCAGCTTTGGTTTGGCTTCCTACCCTCAAGAGGTTTTTAAGTCTGAGATTATTACATGGTCAAATCATTATTCTTGCTGGCAAAATTTGATAAAACTAAACTTATTTTACAAACAAATCAGTCTTACTGTAATTATCTTTGGTAAAAATAAGGATGACTATAGAGAGAAAAAGGTTATGTTTCTAAAGAAAAAAACTATAACGCACCTGGTATTAGGCTATGGCCCTGTGCATTGTCTTCAAGTTCTTGTCATCTACCTGTAGACTGGATTAGAACCTGAATTCTCCTAATTTTCAATGTTTGGCTGCAACTCTCCAACTAAGAACAAAAACTATTCTGTGCTTGCTGCCTTAGACGCTCAAGCTAAACAACTTGATATAAATTTCAGTAGACAAGTCTCATGCCTGAAAAAAGGACGAGTCTTGTGCCACACAGAGAGTTCACCAACCCACCTGATGCCATAGCAGAGGCATTCAAACTGCAAGCCAAGAGAAGCTGATGGCTTCACGTTGTAGGCAGCTTTTCCCAAGACACTCCATCAAAATGAGACTCTTACCCCTCTTAATTGTTCCTTTCTTATGCTTTCCTTTTTCTTTGGCAAGATAATGTTGTAATTCAGATTTCACAATCAGTAGCTTCTGCTCATCACAGAACCTGACCTCTTAGGTATCTATTGTTTAAATAAAAAAAAGTCTATGCTTCTGCTAATACTACATGTTATACCTGGGTCGATTTCTCTGGGGAAGTGGAGACCAATATCCACAAATGTTAAAAAATGGGTCACAGGGTTACAACAGATGTTATTTGATTCTCAATGGTCATTTGCCTTATTCAACTGTTTGTCTTTGAGACTGGGTTCATGGCTCAAAACCGTTATACAAACTTGGATTTATCATATTGATATTAATTTTATTTTGTATTTTCGTTTTTAAAACTTGTACCTGTTGCTTGTTAAATTTCTGCAGAAGTACAACTCTTAACAGAATAATGCTGTCCCAGTGCTTTGAGATCATGGCCAAAATACTGTGGAATAGACAAAACTGAATGTAGCGATAAATTCCAGGTAGACTTAGCCTGAGAGCCATTTCCTCCAAGCCTCACTTGTTGCTCAAATGTGGCTAAAAGGCTTTTGATACACATTCCTACTCACCAATCACTTCTTCTGATGTGGGCCCAGACCAACAATATGGGACACATCCTGGCACCAAGGGACAATCAAAATCTAACTACAGGATGATACTTTCAGAAAAAGATCTTGATCAAAAGGGAGACATGAGAAAGTTATCAGAACCAAAATGGAGTCACTGTGTTAACCAGGAAAAAAAACAAAAAACACCTGAAAAAACACCTTTATGGCTTAGGAAGGCCATAAAGGGAGGATTCTCATGCATAAGTTTTTGATAACAAAACCACTACAAAAGATTCTGCAAAAAACACAGCTTTGCACAAAGGCCATCACAACCTTACACAAAAAAACACTTATTTGAGGACATTTGTCCAGCAATTGCCTGTCCAACTTGGACTGACACAACCTTTGCTACTTATCCTTGCAGCCAAGGATAATTATCTCAAAACTATTATGTAATCCTCCTTATTTTTTCTTATAAAACCTTTGTCTTCTTTTACCTCCATTGTAAACTATGGCACCCATATTCCTATTGCAATGCCCATTTCTGAATAAATATCCTTTTGTTAGAGAATTTCCCTCTCTGTTATTTAGGATGACACAATTGCTAGGACCAAATATTCTTTTAAATCAAGAGCTAGCACTCTTGATATAAAGAGCTAGCGCTCTTGATTTAAAAGACTGACACAGAGTTATATTTTTAAAGACGTCAAATATGCTTCTAGTTCTTTTGGGCACTGGCCCTAACTGTTCTCTACCCACTTCCTTCCTAAATTGCTTAGAATCCTCAGCTCATCACCACTTAAACTCTGTTAATGCTTTGCTCTCTTTCTGAAGCACACATTTGGTAAAATTCCATCACTGTGTGAAAAGAATTACTGACCTTCCTTGTGTCCTGCTAGAAGTTCTACAATACTCAGTATAATGCCTGCAAAAGTGTCTGTTACCTAGGGCCACCCAATAAACATTTGCAAGAAGAATGAAAAAAAGTGAAAATGACTGATTGATCAAAATAAATTTCCCGTCACTAATTTCAAATGAGCTCTCAATTCACTATCAAATGAAATGCTTGGTAATCCTGTTCGGTTTCCTTAGCACGCTGCCTGCTAGATTTCACAACAGTTCAGGCTTCTTCTCTTTTGAAACCTTGAAATTTCAACAGATGACTTTGCCTCTGGAAGTGATCTTACAGGAACTCATCGACTTCCCACCATTAAATATATAAACCCATCCTTCTATCTTATGCTTCTTCTATCGTAACTCACATCCTCTGCTGGTATCAGGCCAATGTCTCCACCAGGGCTGGAGAACCCAGCCCTACCACATTCAGATAGTCTTGCCTCTGTCTTGTGCTTGTATATTCTCCTTTCCACAAACAAGCAGACCTTTCCTGTGAGTTTAAACATGCTTAAGTGTCTTCACTTTATAGCTCTTTGTAAAGTCCTTAGTTTCCTCCGTATTCAATGATTATTTTCCAGTCTCTCTCTTCCTTATCTTCTCAGCTACATTTGGCACTCCCTGCATCCTGAAATACTGTTTTTTTTGACTTTTGGAACACCACATTCTACTGATTTTCCTTGAATCTCTCTAATGGCTTCTTCTACGTCTTTCTGCTGTTTCATCTTTCTCTACTAAGCCTTTAAATTTCTTCGGTGTTCAGCTATAGACCCTCTTCTCCTCTCAATTTTGTTTTCTTTCTCTATCTTATCTCCACTCACAAATTCAAGTCCTATTTTAAAAAAGCTCATAGCTTCCAGTCCTAGGCGCTTCGGGAACCGTGGCTTAGGTGCAGACATGGCCAAGTCCAAGAACCACACAACACACAACCAGTCCCGAAAATGGCACAGAAATGGTATCAAGAAACCCCAATCACAAAGATACGAATCTCTTAAGGGGGTGGACCCCAAGTTCCTGAGGAACATGTGCTTTGCCAAGAAGCACAACAAGAAGGGCCTAAAGAAGATGCAGGCCAACAATGCCAAGGCCATGAGTGCACGTGCCGAGGCCATCAAGGCTCTCGCAAAGCCCAAGGAGGTTAAGCCCAAGATCCCAAAGGGGGGTGTCAGCCGCAAGCTTGATCGACTTGCTTACATTGCCCACCCCAAGCTTGGGAAGCGGGCTCGTGCACGCATTGCCAAGGGGCTCAGGCTCTGCCGGCCAAAAGTCAAGGCCAAGTCCAAGGATCAAAACAAGGCCCAGGCTGCAGCTACAGCTTCAGTTCCAGCTCAGGCTCCCAAAGGTGCCCAGGCCCCTACAAAGGCTTCAGAGTTGATATCTCTGTCTGCCAACGTGAGGACAGAAGGACTGGTGCGACCCCCCGGGGCTGCCATCTGCATGGGGCTGGGGTCCTCCTGTGCTATTTGTACAAATAAACATGAGGGAGGAAAAAAAAAAGGCTCATAAATTTGTATTTCCAGCCCAGATCTTTCCTTTGAGCACCAGACTCATATATTTGATTGCTCACTCTAATTTTCTACTTGGATGTGTTAAGGCACTTTGAACCCAGCATGTCTAAAATTACACTGATGCCCTATCTTTACACAACTTGTCTTTTCTCAGTGAATGCCACCACCATCTACCCAGCTGTGCAAGTTAAAAACCCAGAAGTCACCTTCAACAGCTCATTCCCTGTTGGTTCCCACATCACTTCAACATGAAGTCCTGTTGATTTTCTTCATAAGTTCTTCTCAAATACACCTCTTTCTCTCTGTTCTCTTTTTCACTCCAGTGTCACCACCAACTCTCATTTGAACCACTGCAGCCTCTCCCTCTGGACTCCATAGATGCCTTTTCTTTCTTTCTTTCTTTTTCTTTCTTTCTTTCTTCTTTCTTCCTTCTTCTTTCTTCTTTCTTCTTTCTTCTTTCTTCTTTCTTCTTTCTTCTTTCTTCTTTCTTCTTTCTTCTTTCTTCTTTCTTCTTTCTTTCTTTCTTTCTTTCTTTCTTTCTTTCTTTCTTTCTTTCTTTCTTTCTTTCTTTCCTTCCTTTCTTTCTTTCTCTTTCTTTCTTTCTCTTTTCTTTCTTTCTTTCTTTCTTTCTTTCTTTCTTTCTTTCTTTTTTTTTTGACTCCATAGACTGCTTTCCTCTAATGTGTTCTCCACTTTGCAGCCAGAACAATTTTTTATTTAAATAAACACAAATATAAGTATGTCAACAAACTCTCTTCCCTCATAAAAAAACCCCAACCCTTCAAGGTTCCTATTGCTCTTAGGATAAAGTCAAAACCCCTAATCTCTCTACAAAGCCCTACTTTCCAGGCTCATCTGCACTCCAGCTATCCTGGTCTTCTTTTGGATGCCATGCTTCTTCCTGCTTCATCCTGCTATTTCCTCTTTTAACATCCCTTTCCCTTCTCCCCAATTCTTTCCTGTTCTCACACATACTCAATTACCTATGACCAGTCTTTCAGATCTCAATTCAAGAATCTCTTGGCTTAGAGAAGCCTTTCCTCACTTCACAGGCCACATCTACACACAGCACCATGCACTTCTCCCAAGTACTTGACAGTTCTAACTTTATTTCTCTGGCTATTTTATTCTTATCTATTTCTACTATAAGATCTATGACAGCAGAAACTGTGTCATCTTTTGCCCACCACTGTGTCCCCAGCACCTCATGTAGAGTCTGGCACATTAAATTTTTTCAGTATTAGTTGAATAAATAAGTAAACTAATGAAGTTGAAAGCATGAGCCTGGATGGATCATTGTGTAATTAGAGAAGAGGTCCTAGGATGGAATTAGTGAACACAACCTTTAGAGAGGGGGCAGAGGAAGCAAAACCATGTTGGGGAGAAAATACAAGGAAATAATTGCCATAGTGCTGGCATAAGCCAAGGGACGCAAGAGTTTTGAGAAAGTAGAAGTGTCATCAGTGTCTTGGACCCCAGACATTGTAAGAACTGGGAAATGAAGATGGTTTATAGGGCAGAATGGCAGGTAAGGACATGGGATCAGGGAGCCAACTTCTCTTTTATCATATTAGATGATAAAGGGAAGGGGAGAGGAAAGGTATTTTACTTGGCCTTTCTATGATATCTGGCACTGTTGATGGCTCCCTTCGTAGGGGTGGTAGGTTGGTAGACAGAGAAGGATACTTTTCAGATGAAAGCATTGTGGAAAAAAGCAGTACCATTGAATGGAGCAAGGTTCTAGGTAAGATGGGAGGGTTGGGATTAAGAACTTGGATAGAGCATAAGTCTGAAGACAAGATGCATGTCTCCTCCTTTGAAGTTGGTTGAATGGACAAAGGTACAAATAAGCCTAACAATGGAGTAGAGGGCCTGCACCATCACCTTCATCAATGTTTTTGATTTTGGGTTGGATTTCTGTCCTGTGGGAAAAAGTACCTAGTATTATTGATGGGGCAATTGTTCTCCTGGATAGCTGCAGCTGCAGAAGTGTGGCTTCAGGTTTTGAGAACCTAAGTGATAGTTTTCTCTGTGTTGAGCAGGTATTTTCAATGAACAAAAAAGTACACAGAGAAGAAAAACAGCACACATTTTCCTTGGTGTGACCTTTGTCAACCCGGTGTCATTTTCAATTTAGTGTGTGGGCTTAGCAACTCTACACTCTGCTCAGACAATTAGCAGAAGTTTTACATTTTAATGGAGTCCAGCTTGCGAATGTTTTCTTTCATCAATTATGCCTATGGTTTTATATCTAAAAGCCACTGTCATTGATATGGTTTGGATGTTCTGTCCCATTCTATCTCGTGTTGAAATGTGACTTCCACTGTTGGAGATGAGGCTAAGAGAGGTGTTTGAGTCATGGAGGCAGATCCTTCATGAATGACTTGGTTCTGTCCTTGTGGTACTAAGTGAGTTCCCATTCTATGTGTTCATCTATGAATAAGGACACTTTCATTTATTCCTTCCTAATCTACATGCTTTTTATTTTCTTGTCTTATTGCATTAGCTTGGGCTTCCATGTATAATGCTGAAAAGCAATGGTGAAAGGAGACACCCCTGCCTTGTTTCTTTTCTTAGCAGAAAAGCAGGAAAGCTTAGAGTTTCTCATCATTAAGTATGCTGTTAGCTGTAGGCTTTTTACATCTGTGTTGAGGGTTTTCACATCTGCACTTATAGAGATACTGGTCTGTAGTTTTCTTTTTTGTAATGTCTTTGTTTAGTGTTGGTATACAGAGAATGGCTTATAGAATGAGTGAGAAAATATTTCCTCTGCTTCTATCTTCTCATAGGTAATTGGTATGATTTCTTCCTTAAATGTTTGGTAAAATTCACCAATGAATCTAGAGCTTTCTATTTTGGGAGATTATTAGATATTGATTCAATTTATTTAATGATATATATCTTTTCAGGTAGTTTGTTTCTTCTTGTGTGAGTCTTGGCTGTGTTTTTCAAGGAATTGGTGCATTTCTATAAAATTTGTGGGCATAGCATTGTTAATAATATTTCTTTATTATTCCTTTAATGTCCATGAGATCTGTAGTGATTTCCCATCTTATATCTCTGATAATAATTTGTGTTTCTCTATTTTTTCCTTGGTTAGCCTGGCTAGAGACTTATTGATTTCATGGATCTTTTCAAAGATGCAGCTTTTGGTTTTGTTGATTTTCTGTTTTGATTTCCTATTTATAATTTCATTGATTTCTGCTTTAATTTTTATTAGTTCTTTTCTTTGGCTTCCTTTGGACTTAATTTTCTCTTCTTTTTCTAGTTTTCTATGGTGGAAGCTTTTATTAATTTTAATTTTTCTTTTGTTCTAATTATGAATTCAATGTATATACAAATATATGCAATCAATTGTATGAAGTTCACCATTATCACTGCTTTTGGTGTAGCTCCAAAATTTTGTTAAATTTTCATTTTCATTTAGTTCAAAATATTTTAGCATTTGTCTTGACGTTTTTAGCATTTGTCTTGACGTTTTTTATTTGGCCCACATGTCTGTACATGTACCCTAGAACTTAAAGAGTGTGTGTGTGTGTGTGTGTGTGTGTGTGTGTGTGTGTGTGTGTAAATGTGCTGCTTAATCACCAAGTATTTGGGGATTTTCTGTCTTTCTGTTATTGAATATTGGTTTAATCTGACTGTGGTCTGAGATGAGACACTATATGAGTTATATTCTTTTAACTTGTTAAGGTATGTTTTATAATCCAAAATGTAGTCTTGGTGAACATTCCATGTGAGCTTGAGAAGAATGTATATTGGATAATTGTTGGATAAACCAGTCTATAGATCTCAGTTATATCCAGTTGACTGGTGGTGTTTGGTAGTATTATTGAGTCCAGCTACATCCATACTGATTTTCTGCTGACTGAATCTGTCCATTTCTGATAAAGGAGTGTTAAAGTCTCAGTAGTGAATAGCGAATTCATTTATTTCTCCTTGCTATTCTACTAGTTTATGCCTTATGTGTTTCAATGATTAGCTGTTAGGCACATACACGTTAAGAATTCTGTCTTCTTGGAGAATTAACCTCTTAATCTTTATGTAATGCTCTTTTTAAAAATCTCTGATAACTTTCCTTCCTCTAAATTTCCTTCCTGTAAATTCTGCTCTATCTGAAATTAATATAGCAACTCCTGCTTTCTTTTGATTAGTGTTAGCATGGTATATCTTTCTCTATTTACTTTTAATCTATATGTGTCTTTATGCTTAAGGTGGGTTTCTGGTAGACAACATATAGCGGGGTCTTGCTTTTTGATCTACTCTAACAATCACTGTCATTTGATTGGTGTATTTAAACTGAAATTTAAAGTGATTATTGATATAGTTAGATTAACATATACCATATTTGTTACTGTTTCCTATTTGTTGCATTTGTTCTTTGTTCCTGTTTTTGTCTTGCATACTTTTTCTGGCTTTTGTAGTTTTAATTGAGCATTATGAGTCTTTTTATCGTCTTTAAGAGCATACCAATTATACTTCTTTTCTCACTTTTTTAAGTAGTTTCTCTGGAGTTTCCAATAAACATTTGCAAATAATTCAAGTCCACTTTTAAATAACACTTTATAGCTTCATAGGTTGTGCAAGTACTTTGTAATAACAAAACATTCCTAATTCTCCCCTTCTGTTCTTTGTATCATTGCTCTCATTTATTTTACTTATATATAAACATGTATACATAATTATAAGCATATGTAATTAAATATATTGTTGCTATTATTTTGTACATACTCATCTGTTAGATCAATTAAGAATAAGAACAATGTCTTTATCTTCACTTATTCATGTTCTCATGTTCTTCCTTTCTTTATATAGATCTGAGTTTCTGAACTATGTCATTTTTCCTTTTTTTTTTTTTGAGATGGAGTCTTGCTCTATTGCCCAGGCTGGAGGGCAGTGGTGCAATCTTGGCTCACTGCAACCTCTGCTCACTGCAACCTCCACCTCCCAAGTTCAAGAGATTCTCCTGCCTCAGTCTCCTGAGTATCTGAGACCATAGGTGTGCACCACTATGCCCAGCTAATTTTTTGTATTTTTAGTAGAGATGGAGTTTCACCATGTTGGCCAAGCTGATATCGAACTCCTAACCTCAAGCCATCTGCCTTCCTTGGCCTCCCAGAGTGCTGGGATTACAGGCATGAGCCATCACACCCGGCCCTATATCATCATTTTTCTTTTCTTTAAATAAGTTATTTTAACATTTATTGCCAGACAGGTCTGCCAGTTACAAATTCCCCCAATTTTTGTTGATCTCAGAAAGTCTATTTCTCCTTAATTTTTGAAGGATAGTTTTGTTGAGTACAGAATTCTGGGTTGGTGCTTTTTTCCCACCTTTCAACATTTTAAATATTCTCTTCCATTTTCTTCTTACATTTTCTTCTCCTTTCAACATTTTAAATATTCTCTTACATTTTCTTCTTTTCTTTCTTCTGAAAAGAAAGTGAATATGATTTTTATCTTCACTTTACTACAGGAAAGGCATTTTTTGCATCTGGCTTCTTTTAAGATTTGTTTCTCTATTTTTGATTTTCTGAAGTTTGAATACAAAGGCTTTTTGTTTTGGGACATTTATCTTGGTTGGTATATTCTGAGATTCCTGGATCTCTGGTTTGGTGCTGTTCATTAATCTGGGGGAAATTCTCAGTAAATGTTGTTTCAAATATTGCTTCTGTTCATTACTCTCTTTCTTTTCCTTCTAGTATTCCTATTATGCATATGTTACATCTTTTGCAGCTGTCCTACGTTTCTCAGATATTCAGTTGTTTTTTCAGTCTCTCTCTTTTTCAGTTTTGAAAATTTCTATTGTCATATCCTTAAGCTCAGAGATTCTTTCCCCAGCCATGTGTAGTCTATTAAATGTACCCATCAAAGGCATTCTTCATCTATATTACAGTGTTTTTGATCTGTAGAATTTCTTCTTGTTTCTTTCTTAGAATTTCCTTCTCTGCTTACATCATCCATTGGTTCTTGCATGTGGTCTATTTTGTATTATTAAAGTCCTTGGCATATTAATCATAGTTTGAAAGATTCCCAGCCTGGACAACATAGCAAGACCCCAACTACACAAAAAATAAAATTAGCCAGGCATAGCGGTATACATCTGTAGTCCCAGCTACTCAAGAGGCTGAGGCAAGAGGATTGCTTGAGCTTAGGAGCTCAAGGCTGCAATGAGCTATGATCATGCCACTGCACTTCAACCTGGCCAACAGAGCAAAACTCTGTCTCTAAAAAATGAAATAAAATAAAATAAAATAAAATCTTCTTGGCCTGATAATCCCACATTCCTGCTAAATATGACTGTTTCTGATGCTTAGACAGTCTATTCAAATCATGCTTTTTGCCTTTTGATATACCTTGTAATTTTTCCTTGACAGATGGACACAATATACTGAATAAAAGGAACCACAGTAAATAATCTTAATAATGCTGTGATAGAGTATGGGACCAGGGAAGTGTTCTATAGTCCTAAAATTAGGTCTCAGTCTCTTGGTGAGCCTGTACCCCTGGACTGTGAACTTTGCCAGTGCTTCTCAATGCTTTTTCTCCCTTTGGGTGAGACAGGGCGGCTACGGGGGGCTAGAGTTGGGTTTTTTCTTGCTCTAGAAATGTTAGGCCCTGGTAAAATAGTTTCTTCAGCTAAGTGAATGCCAGCTAAGAAGCCTTGTGAAGAAGAACAGAATGCTTTAGCATATTTCAAATTTTGTTTTGTTTTGCTTTTTTCTCCTCCTGCTGCCAGAAGACTGAGAGGAATTTTTCCAGATATTCACTGTGAGAACCTGGCAAAGCTACTGGAGGTAAGACTTACAGAAGCGTGAGGGTCCCATGACTGGATCTCTCTGGGATTTTTAACTCTCATATTGTCCACATGGAACCTCCATCTACTGTCACTGATCGGTGTTTCTCGCCCAGGTACAGGCTTCCCCAGACGTTTCTGTTTGTGGGTTTCTGTTCGGGTAAGCTGTGACTCTCTGGTTGTCTCCCCAATCTCTGGTGCAATGGTTTGTCCTATAACCTCACTTCTCTGAAAGATCTAAGAGTGACTGTTGATTTTTCAGTTGTTCAGCTTTTTACTTGTTGTTAGGATAGAGCAGCAACTTCTAAATGTGTCACATGCCAGTCCAGGAATCAGAAGTGCTCAGACAACTGGCATTCACTTAGCTGAAGAAGTGGTGGCCTCTGTCAGCTATAGAAGGCTATCTTAAAAAGTTCAGTCATATTTGAAGGAGAGAGGGTAGGGAACTCACATTTACTCAGCATTTATTTTGTACAAGGTACTCTGCACTCCCTCTGACAACACTACTTCTAAGTGGGGTTGTCACCATCATTTTCTCAAAGGGAAAACTGAGGCTCAAAAGGGGCTCAGGGGTAAGGCATAAAAACATCACACATTAAGTAGAAGAACTCCAGTTCAAATGGGAATTTATGAGCATATGTCATATGCCAGGCTCCATGGCAGGCACTGAGGATACAGAGAGCAGATCATATTACTTGAAATGCAAGATAATGTAACAACACAGAGTATCTCAGGCCCCCTGAGAAGGTGAACCAAAATTGTAACAAGAGAAGGGCTTCCTAGAGGGGAAGTTTGGTCCTGATAGTGCATGAGTAGAGGTCACATGGGACAGAAGCGATAGGGTTGAGGAAGCTTCCATATAGAGGAAAGGGACTGTGCAAACATAACCCATTTGAGGGAACTGAGAATGGCTTTGTGTGGCAATGGATGAGTTTTAAGAAAAATGTGGCGGTCATATTCAGATTTGAAAGTTTCTATGAATCTTCTAAGAGATTCCAATTTCATTCTGAAATCAATGAAGAGCCAAGAAAAGTTTTATACAGTGGAATGCCATGATTGCGTGTGGTTTCAGGAAGATAATTCGATGGGTGAACAGGCTGAGGCAAGGAGACAGGTTAGAAGGCTGGCTGAGGGTGTGAACCAAAGTACAGCCAGTGGAACTGGAGTGGGAGCAGCAATTCCTGCACAGGAGAACTGCGTAGCTTCTTGATCAAACTGAAGTAGGAAGAGAGAGAAAGGAAGGAGGATAGGAAGACACCCTTGTGTCTGGCTAGGGTAGCTGGAGAATGGTGGTATCATTCACAGAAATAGTAAGAACAGAAGGAAGAACAGATTTTGTGGGGGAAGATGGTGAGCATGGTTTTGGACATGTTGAATTTGAGATGCACATGGGAAATCCAACTGGTGTTACGCAGCAGTCAGACATATGCAACAGGGACTCACCAGGAAGCTCTAAGTAAAGTTAAAGACATGGCTGTGACTGAGCTTCTCATAGGAGAACATGTACAGTTTGGAGAGAAGGGGCCGTGGTCAGTATGCTAGGAAGTGTCCACTTAAATGATGGACTGATGGAAAGGAGTTCAGCAAGGAAACCAAGAATGAGTGAAGTGAGAGGTAGGAGCAAGGGATCACATGGAGGCAGGGGCTGTAGCCTGTGGTAAGGAACAGAGGCTTTGTGGCTGAGACTGGCCTGGTGCTCACCAAGCCCATCTCTCCCTTCCTAGGCACATAAATAAGCTCCATTTCCCAACCTCCTTGCATCTAGGTAGAGCAAGTAACTAGGGTTGCTACTGAATGTGAGATGGGGTGATCTGCAATTAAATACAGGTTCATCTTCCTCAAGTTCTTCTTCCCATCTACGATCTCTTTGAAGGTCACGTGTAAAAGGACCTCTGGAAGGAAAGCGCTCAGGTTTTAGATTTATTTATTACACCAGCATAGCCTAGCCTATCTTTCCTGCTGCTGGCTCTGCAGTCACACAGCTGGATTTGAATCCTAGCTCTTCCTTTTGAATCCTGGCTTTACCTCTTGCCAACGGTGTGACCTTGGGTAAGCTGCTTAATTTTTCTGTGCCTCAGATTCCTCATCAGTAAAATTGGGATAATAATAACATAGTTTTCTAAGGGTAAAATGAGGTAATAAATAGGAAGCACACAGATCAGTATTAAAAGCTCTAGAAATGTTGGCAGTGAATGGAAAGAATGGCAAGAGCTGGGGAGTGGTTCATGACAGGAGTCAGCAAACTGTGGCCTGCAGGTCAAATCCACCCTGCTGCCTATTTTTATACGGCCTTTCAGCAAGAATAAATTTTACATTTTTAAATGGTGAAAATAAATGACATGAAAGTTATATGGAATTTCAATTTCAGTATCAACAAATAAAGTTTTATTGAAACAAAGCTACATTCATTATTGACATATTGTTATGGTTACCTTTGCACAATGATGGCAAAGTGTGAGTAGTTGCCAGAGACCATATGGGCCCACAAAGCCTAAAATACTTATACTACCTGGCCCTTTCAGAAAAAGTGTGGTGATCCCTAGTTTACAGTGACAAATGCAGCAAAGGTCAAGAAAGATAACTAAAAAGGGTTAACTGGAGTTGGCAAAAGATTACTAGCGACCTTGTTAACAGCTTTATTAGAGTGGGGAAAGTGGAGAAAAAATTTTGGTGCCAGGCAAATCAAAGTTTGATTCCTGACACTAAATCTGCTAGCTTTATGGTCTTGGGAAGTCAGTTAACTTTTGGGAGCTTCAATTTCCTTGTCTGTAAGTTAGGGATTAACAGAGCTTACTTCGTGAGTTATTGTAAGGATCAGCAATAATGCAGGTAAATCATAAAACACATTTCTGGTTTAGAGTAGGTGCTAAATAAATGCAAGTTCTTGTTTCATTTAATCTGCTGCAAACAAAATTATTCCTTTACAGGAATTGCATTTTCACTTTTTAATTTAAAAAAAAAAAAATTTCTCTGGGCTTTCCAGCAAAAACTAGAAAGCCTGCTAGACCAATTCTAAAAGAGCTGTAATACTACATTTTCACGTTTAATATTTTATGTTTCTCTTCCATCTTCTGCTGGTTTACGTTATATTTTAAGTCACCGCTCAAATTTCACCTCTTTAATGAGGGCATACCATTTAATACGAAGATCCTGATTGACGCAGTAAGTAATCTGTTCCACCGCCAGCATTCCTAACCCCCTTACTCTGTTCTGCTTTCTTTTCTCATAGTTTATCGCCTTTGACAATCTAGAGAACTGACTAATTTACTATGTTTATTGTTTACCCTCTGTCTTCCCCAGTCTGATGTAGTTAAAGAAATGGGGGCTCCACACCCCCCCAACAACTAGAAAGAACAGAAAAATCTGAAAGAAATCATAATATAAGGATATTCAAAATTTTAAGTCATTGCTCAATTTTCACCTTTTTATAAGAGCCCTTGCTTGTTTTATATAATTATATATTCCAACTACCTAAACAGAAACTGGCACATGGTAGGTATCTAATTAATACTTGAATGACTAAATGAAAAAAGAATAGATGAGGATTTTAAAAAGTCCTGCTCAGGACTGGATATGTTCCTTGCATCTTGGGACTGGGACTTGTTTTTTCATCTCTGCAAAATTCTCAGCTCTTATCTGTTAAAATACAAACTTACCTCCATCCCCTCCATTCTCTCGTTCTGGAATTCCTTTTAGAATATGTTGAACCAATCATGCTATCCTCAATATCTCCTAAGTTCTTTCTCATATTTGACAACTATTTAGCTCTGTGTTTTATTCTACAGCAATTTCCTCTACTCTATTATTAAGTCCCTTTTTAGTTGCATCTAATCTACTATTCAACCATTAATTGAATTTCTATTTCAATGACAATATTTTTGTATTGTGCCTACAATGCCTGTTTCTTTCCTTTTTCTTTCTTCTTTTCCATTTGTTCATGTATTTGTTTCTGGCTTCGAATCTTCCCTTTCAATATTTTGAATATCCTTATATTATGATTTCTTTCAGATTTTTCTGTTCTTTCTAGTTGTTGGGGGTGTGGAGCCCCCATTTCTTTAACTAGCTGGCTTCCTTGTTGTGGATCATTTCTTTGTGCCATCTGTAATTTTTGATTGTAAGCGGTGGTTTTGCATTAGCCTCTGCTGGGGTCTTACGGGTCAGCAACTGAAAAGGCTCCCGATACATAGCACTAAATGGCCTGTCTTTAGAGGGTAGGATGGGAGACAGTACATTGTGGCAGGGGCAGTACAAGCTCTTTCTTTTGTAAACTGTCCAGTCTTGGGTATGCTAGAGTATGTCCCTAAGTTCACATCCCCACTGTGAAACCATTTATGTAACCTTGGGTAAATTACTCTTCCAGTCCTATTTTTTTGGTCTGTGATATAGAGACAATAATTCCTACTTTCTAGGGACGTTGTGAAGAATTGGTGAGTTAATATAAGAAACTTGGCACAATGTTTTACATGTAGTAAGTGATTAATAGATGTTAAAAATTACTATAAACATGTGGTAGCTATTATAGCACTTGCCAACATCATCTCCTTGCTGTATGCTATAAGGAAAGAACTTAATACTCAAGAAAATAGCTTCTGAATATGTATGAAATATACAGCCAGCCATTACATGTGGACAATAGTCATATCTGTTTGCATTATTTGTGATGAATATTAATTAAAGATGGAGACAAAAGCTCTCTCAGGAACATGTTCACTAGGTTTTAGCCATTGCTAAGGAGCACTGATGAGAGGCGGAAGAAAGTTTTGGACATTTTCCTTTTTCAAAAATAAAGCCTAATTAGGGAGTTGGATCATTTGCCAACAATTTTGGTTCATTAAAACATAGCAGCAGAGAGAGTTCTTCTGTTGAGAGGAAAGTGACCCAGATAAATGTCTTCAGTTTTATTCAAAGAGAAAATATACTTAACTTCGTGGGTATGCATTCCTTGGTCATCATTCCCTTCCATAGGTTAGTGATATGGTTTGGCTCTATGTCCCCACCCAAATCTCATCTTGTACTTCCCAAAACTCCCATATGTTGTGGGAAGGACCTGGTGGAAGATGACTGAATCATGGGGGCTGATATTTCCTGTGCTGTTCTGATAGTGAATGGGTCTCACAAGATCTGATGGTTTTAAAATCAAGAGTTTCCCTGCACAAGCTCTCCCTTTGCCTGCTGCCATCCATATAAGACATGACTTGTTCCTCCTTGCCTTCTGCCATGATTGTGAGGCCTCCCCAGTCATGTGGAACTGTGAGTTCTTCATTAAACCTCTTTCTTTTGTAAATTGCCCAGTCTCGGGTATGTTTTTATCAGCAGCGTGAAAATGGACTGATACCATTAGCAAAAAAAATAGCAGAGCCCAGAACCTGTAGCAGATGCTCAGTAAATATTATTAGTTTATTAGTGGAAAGGGATAGAGACACAGGCAAATTCTTGGGCAAGAGAACCTCACTTCTATCCCATGTTAACTTTCAACCACAAAGTTTTCCTTAATTCACTGCTGTTTTGGATCTTTGGATGAGGGAGTGCCAAAGAGCCAAACTTAGTGAATAAAAGCTGTAGACTACTGTAATTTATCATGTAATATGTTATTAGTTATCTGTATATATTTCACAAAATGAGTTTTTATAATTCAAATTTTCATAAAACATTTACAAAGGTTCAACTTAAAAACATTTAAATAGAGTACTATTTTTAGATTTTAATTACCTGATCTTCATAATCAGATCCTGTATCAATGATCTCTCCAGTGTCCAATATCATCGAAGGATCAAGGTCACTTGAACCTAAAATTAGGAAAGAAAAGACTAGTGGATGGAGGTCGTCAGTGTATGTTTTTAAAGCAAACAATCTCTCACTAGATTCCCATATTTTCCTATGTTACATTAAATTCAGAAACATTTCTGTACTCTTCTCATCTGCCAGGTACAATGTTTTGCTGGAGATTGAAAGTGCAGTGACTCTGGATACTGTCTGCACCCTTAAGAAGAAGAAAATATTGTGAGGGAGAATAATTTGTCAACAAGAGGTTATTATTAAAGGTTCAGCAACCCAAGAGAGTGAGTTACTAATACTGACTAGTAGTGGAGGCGATGGTGGAGTTAGGATCCTTCACAAGGATCTGTGATCCTGAACTTTGAGGGTGAATGCAGGTCATCCAGGAGGGGGAGCAGTTTCAGGATTTGCAATAATAACGGAGGTAGAATGTAGGGTCCCGCCCTACAGGGTCCTGTGAGCCCCTCCCTGCTGGTGTGGAGATGAGAAACTGTGAAAATAAAGACACAAGACACAGAGATAGAGAAAAGAAAGTCTGGGCCCAGGGGTCCACTGCCAACCAAAATTCAGAGTCCAGCAGTGGCCTGGAGTGCCTGGACACTCTGACTTTTATTGAGTACAAAACAGGAGGAAGGGTAGGTAGGGAGAGGTAATGGTGGTCTGTGATAGAGACAGGTAAATCTCATGTCTTGGAGACGGGCTCAGGATTTTCAAAAAGCCGGGGCGAGGAGAAAACCTAAGGCATCGTCATGTTTTTCATACTTGTCAAGAAATAACAAGGTCACTAAGATTTATGCTACAATTACTAATTCTTATCTTTTAAGAAAGAGAGGAACCAGGTGCAGAAGCAGAACATGAAAGTAGACGCGCAACGTGACCGCTGAAGCACAGCATCACAGAGACAATTAAGCCCCCAGATGTCTATGGGCCTTCCTGACGGCCGTCAGGCCTACCACAAGAGCTTGGAAGAGCGGCGTTCTCTCCTAACTCCCCCAAGGAAGGAGACATCTCGGCCATCTTGGACGTCTCCTTCCCTAGCTGGCTAAACAGTGGGCGCTTTCACAGCGCTGGGCGCTGCCGCACAGCCGAGGTGTCCTCCAGCAGCCCTTATGCGGGCGTGACAGAGGACTTGGGGCATCTTGCCTTAGGGTCCCCTCTTTTTCCAATGCCACCTCAGTCCCATACTTCTTGACCTGAGACATGAGTAAGATTAAAGATTATATGATTATATATGTGTATATATTTATGATTACCGGTGAATAACTATGTGATTATTTAACATTATATATAGGAATAACTATGCAACTATATCTCTAATTCTTTTCTAATTCTATATTTATATGAGAGCAGACTGAGGCCTCAGCTCCTGTGGGGTTCCCCCCCACAGTAGAAGGAACACCATGAGCAAAGTACAGAGTGGGAGGAGAGTAAGGGGTTTCCAGAAATAGGAAGGGCTGAGTTTGCTTACTCCATGAAAACTCTAGTTTTTCCTCAAGCCTTCAGGTCACCTTAGTTGCTGAAGGTGAGAAAAATCAGGTTAACTTAATGTATGAATAGAGAGATTATTTCCCTTAGGTACTACAGGTTTCATTAAATCATTTATTCATGAATCCCCAAGGCTCAGACTTAAGCTGGTAATTTTTACAATGAGACTTCT
Organism: Cebus imitator; assembly: GCF_001604975.1. Lineage (NCBI taxonomy): Eukaryota > Metazoa > Chordata > Mammalia > Primates > Cebidae > Cebus > Cebus imitator. Next base: position 4,828,403 of record NW_016107318.1, read on the forward strand.
GAAGCACAACGGATTCATCATTCTCATTTAATAACTCTTCCCTGCTAGGAAATATATATCATCTAACTAGCCAGAAAGACTGAATTCAGTGCTGCCCATAAAATATTGTATGTGCTGTGAAAAAACAAACCATCCTATGTTTCACTGTAAACTTGGCCTTGGCAAATAATTCTTAGTCAAAATATGCAATGAGTAATACATAATGAAGATGAATTTTTAAAAAACGTCAAGCATCTCAAACATTTCTCAGATATAGAGCTGTCCCTGATGTCGCTTTCATATTTTCTTTCAAAATGAGTTGGGGTATGTCCTCACACAGCCTTTTCTCATCTCTTTTCTTTTTTCCCCTTCTCTTCTCTTATCATTGTCCCTGTTGTCTTCTGACTTGACAAATAGCCATTAGCAAGTTGATTAAGTTCTAAGCAGTAAAACCAGTGTTTACTCTGTTTATATCTTTACTTTTTTTTTTTTAAAGAATGATAAAGTTTTTCAAAATGGACATATTAAACTGTGAAACCATTTTGGAAAAGTAATCACAGAGTTGCCAGGAAGAGTTGCATAAGTGCGTTCGGAACAACCCTGAGCGATGCAGTCACGTCACCAGCACAGCCCTTGCTAGGCCACTGTTCAGAAGGTGGTTGCTAGAATGGAGCTGGCAAGACTACACACCATGCTATTAGCAGACATTAGAGGGGAGAGGTGGGAAGCTTTAATTTACATATATAATTTTAAATTAGTGAGATTATATATAATTTTTCTACCTTTGTACTTTTGGTATTTGTTTCAAATAAAGAATTTTGTAAGGTACGTCTTGAGGCCAAAATACTTGACTGTGTTAAAGTACAGTTTGAAGGTCAGTTTGCACTTCTGTTGTGAGGCAGTAAGTATAAAATATATATTTTAAAATATATAAAGTATCCATTATAAGATAATATATTATCTTATAAGATAATAGATATATAATATATATATATTATATAAATATATTTATATAATTATATAATATATTATATAAATATATTTATATAATTATAAATATATTATATAAATATATTTATATAATATATAATATAATTATATAAATATATTTATAATTATATATAACATCTATTATATATAATAGATAATATATTATCTATTTTATATCTATTATCTTATAATAGATACAAGATAACATAAAAAATATCTATTATCTTATAATAGGTATAATATAATATATATTAAAAAATATATATTTTTCCATTATAAGATAATAGACATTTTAGAACTGTCAGGTTGATACAAAAGAAATTGTGGTTTTTGCCATGACTTTCAATGTCTATTTCATAGGACCCCACTTCTTATTTTAGAAAAGAGGAAAATGAGATGCAGAAAAGTTTAAAAAAAAAATCTTGGGCTAGGTCATGTAGAAAGTGCCTGAGACCAAAGGCAGAACCAGTAGCTCCTACTTCTCTTTCTAACAGCCATACTGACTCCAAATTCTAAGCAGGAACAATCTACATGGGTTTACTCAGATTCTCTTTCGCTGCAGTGCTCTACAGGAAAGGACCTGGGGAAGCATACTGTCAAGTCCATGTGCTGAGAAAATGAGGAACAGTAAGTGGTTGATGATCACACAGGTCACAGGGGTGGCTGTGGAAATGGAACAATCAGAAGTGGAATTAAGGAGTCTCATTCAAGCTGGTAACAATCAATGCTCCTTTCTAGGAAGCTGCTATTGACAGCATTATTAAAGATAACACAAATTTTACTTACTTTCATCACCTCCACAATATGATGACCATGTCACTGACTAGTGGAAGTTGTGATAGCTACTTGGATTCAAATGATACCCTCGCTTCACCTGTATTTAGAGTGATTCATGTGGAGTGAGTACTCTGATTTGAACATGAAATATTCTTAAACATATAGCTGCTTTTAGTACCTGTGTCCTACTTATTTTGTTTAGTTAGAAACTGTTCTTCCAGTTGTTTTCAAAAAGGACAACATGAAGCGGTCTTAAACAACTCAGTTAATGGATGTTATACGTTAATACTTGAAAACAGAGCAAGATAACTGAAAAACTATCTTCAGCAATGGTAGAATGAAAAGACCTTTGTTTAAAAGAAAGAGTGATTGGATTTCCTAATAAAATGCTTTTTTTTTTTGATGGAGTCTCGCTCTGTCGAAATAAAATGCTCTTAACAGGAATTTTATTGTATCATTAGGGATGAAATTTCTTGAAACATTGTTGCTCCTGGCAACAGTATTAATATATCATAGGAGGCAACAGACAAAGGATATCATTATCGGCTTGGATAATGATTGAATGACTTTCATTTTCTTTTAGCATTGGTTTCTTGGTTTGCCGAAAATGGGACTTTCAATAATAGTCTAAGGTTTGACACACAAAATAGAGAGGAAAATATAGACAAATGTACACATTACTGCCTTCTTTCGTTGGATAATTTAACACATAAAACAACTGTAATGATCTTGTTACTCAAAAAAGACAGCAAAATTGGGATGTTATGAAAAGGGGATAGTATGGCTTTCATTTCCCCTATTTTGAATTTTTCAGTTTCTTTTCAGATTTAAAAATATTCTTTCTATAGATGACAGAGAAAGGTATGAACTGAAACACAGAACCCCACAAAAAACACCCAGTGCTACTAGTTTTACATGCTGAATGGCCTTTTGGAATATTATTTTCAGGTTGGCTCCTTAAATTTAAGTGGGAAAATGATACAAATTGGCTTTGAAGGTACCAGAGGCTAACCATATTACTTTCTGGGACAAGGTTACAGATGTTTTTCCTCCTAGTGGATCTTTAAGTCGAAGTTTTAGGAAAATCCTCCTCCCACTTTGAGTACCCAATAAAGACACTCTTACAATTGCAGGGCTTCCTGAGCAGGGAAGGGTGTCTGCAAATAAAACTCCTCCAACTCTTAAACTGCCCCCTCTGAGGAAAGCAGTTTCTCCCTTGTCCTGTCTCTTACGGGGTAGCTTACAGTGTAATTTTCATTAAACTGTAAACTTTTAATTTACAGTTTCATTAAAATTAAACTGTAACGGTTGTTTCATCTCTGAATCTAAGAACAAAACTTAGAAGGTATATGTGTTCAATGTGTATGTACCAAATGACTGAAAACGAAAGGACACTTCCCCACTTTACCTTTACCATTCTTGCTCATTGATCCACGCTACAAATATTAAATGTCTCCTATAAGTGCCTGCCCTGTATTAAGCACTGAGAATCGAGCTTGAATTCCACCGGCATGGAAAGTGTTCATTACAATGTGTAGGAAGAGCACGGTATTTACTTGGAAAAATATTCTGACAGTATTTGGGACTAGAACTCTTTGAGGGATCTGGGTGTTGGTGGGCTGCTCTGGGTGAGAAGGGGAAGCACAAGTTTTTCAGTTACTCCAGGACAGGGTTGGGGGAGGGAGAGAGGCAGAGAGGGAGAAGAGAGCAGAAGTAGACCCAGGAAAAGGGGGAAAGTTGTATTGTGTAAGATGTGGTTTCTCCCCATGAGCCCTCAAATCCTCTGCAAAGACACGAACTCATAGATAGCCTTTTCAATGTGACAGCCACTTGCTTTGCACACAGAAACCATTTATTCTTCAGAACAACCCTATGGGGTAGCTGCTATTATTATCCCCTCTTTAGAGATAAAGGAATGGAGGCCCAGAGCAGCTGAGTGATGCAGCCAGACGGCTTTGCTAGAAGTGTTGGTGGAGTGCTCCACTGAGGAGGAGACACGGCAGACAGGACTTGAAGGCGCCGAGGGTCAGAGCAATGGTAATCTTAAGAAAAGGCCTGATATACCTATGGGTCACAGGGTGCTATTCAAGGGCCTAATCTAGTCTGGGGTGGGGTCTGAGAAAGCCTCCTTGAGAAAATCACCACGTTTACCCTGACGCACAAAGTAGAGTCTGGCCAGGTGCAGGATGGGGCTCTATGGAGTTGGGAGAGTGGAGAGAAGCAAAAGAGGAGAGATGTTTTCTAAGCAGAGAGAAGAGCAGGTGGAAACTGCCTGAGGCAGGAAGGTACTCGAGGTACTAGGGAAGGGGAGAGTGGGGAGCTGGTGCCAGTGATGTGGGGGAGGTGACGTTGTAGTAACAGGACCACTGCAGGACAGCAAAGGATTTCGAGCTTTCTTCTATGCTACAGGTACTGGTGGCCAGCCTGCAGGAGTCATGGAAGGTTTTCTTTTCTTTCGTTTTGTTTTTACAGAAAGGCAGGATGATTAGAGCTGCATTCTGTGAGGATCCCCATGGCAGCAGGAGATTCAGGACAGACAGAAAAGGCCAGGGATGACGAATGACAAAGCGTTTGGTGAATGCAGTGGGAACAGAGACAAAGGTTTGGATTCCCAAGGTGCCCCTGGGGAATGATGATCAGTGTGGAGTGTGCGGGCAAGAACATTTCTGCCTGGCTCCCTGGAGAAAGGTCGAGGTGAGAGAAAGAGAATTGGATGCCATTCATAGGAGGCGATATGGGAGCTGTGGGGCAGCTGAGATTCTGCAGAAAGAGAGTTCAGAGAGAAAAGAATAGCAGAGGGACCAAAACTGGAGGCTGACAATTCACAGAGTAGAGGCCATGGATATGACTTATTTATTGGGTGAGTCATCAACATTTATAAGCCAGGAGACTTCACCATTGTTCCTTATCAGGGACAGTATCCTGGAGCTACATGGTGGCTGGCTCCTGTAGGGGAGGTACCATTTACTTCTAGTATACTCCACTTTATTCACCAAGGGCTGTTTTAGAGAAAACAGATTTATTGTAAGGCTGAAGCAGAAACCAGCTTTCAGGGGGTCTCAGGAGGGGAAGAGTTAGTGGGAGTTGAGGCTGTTAGCACAGAGTCTTCTGTTTACGAGCTCAGAGGTAGAGAGGAGAAAGTACATACCTGGAAGCCACTGCTAAGGCTTAGCACTATGCACTTCACCAAGGGGACTTTAAAAGAATGAGGACACAGCACCTGTCCTTGGGCAGTTTCCTATTAGTGCAGAAACAGCACAGTTTGCATCACTGCAGGAAACTAATGCAGAAACACCACTAGCGAGCCACAAAGTCCTGGGCATCCCAAAGAAGGGGTGGCTTCAATCAGCCCCTTCACACCACTGTATTAGCAAACTGAAGATATCTAGCAGTTAAATATTTGTTGTTAGAGGTAGTCACCTCTAAAGCATCTTCTATAGAAAATATTAAGTTGAAAAGCACAGGAGTCATGGTATTTTTCAGAGAAGCAGTAGTAATGTTTCACAATCTTACATGATTCTCGGTATTTCATCTTTCTTGCAATAGGCCAGCTTTTTATAAATCTCACCAGAAAGTTAGGCGGATGAGTTTACATCAGTTTTCTGCGTTCTGTGGGTCTGCCCAGAAAGACCACCACCTTACCCTTGTAATTTTGCCTTTCTTTGAAGCTACTCTTAGGTGGCTTCAAATAGTGATTTAAAATGTTAAGTGTTTAGCCTTTTTTCTTTACGGCCCCACGCTTTTGGTCTTTACCCTTTGAGATCATTACTCAGAAGAAAGAAGGTCAGGACTGAGACTAAGATGGATGACTCTTGGAGAGTCATCCAGATGGAATTGATGTTGAAGCCACATGTGACAATGAGTTGACTTAGGATCAGAGTAAGGAGAGAATGAGAGGAGGGTCAGGACAGAACGGTGAGTACTGCCTACATTCGGGGGTGTGATTACTCTACATCAGTGTCTAAAGTCAAAAGTCCGTGAGTACTGCCTCCATTAGGTAGTGTGATTACTCTACACCAGCGTCCAAAGTCAAAGCTCAGGCAAGAGCACGTAGGAAGAAAAGGGGGAGGGTCACCCCGGAGCTGTGTGTTGGGATGCGAGTGGCTACCAGATTGGAGGGAGGCCTTTTCCAGGCAACAAGGAAGAAACCTATCCTATGAGTTAGGGGGTCCAGAAGATATTGTAAATTTTAATTGTTAAACAAAGTATGGGTTTAGATATTTTTCTTTTATAGTAACATAGGCCCTATGTGCCCTATGTTATATTGTGACTACGTGCTAATTTACATGTGCAATGACTGGAAGAAAAGCAGCAACTATAAGGAACAGATTTATAGCCCTTCCTCTCTGTTTTGTTTTGTACTTTTATTTTTATACCAGAAAGTATGAGACTTTGAGAATGGTGTCATCCTTAAACCTTGTGGCAGTTTGTTGAGCTTCATCCATTAATACAAAGTCCCAGACATTTGGCAGGTGATCACAGTGTACTGTTATCTAAAGGACACAGTGACTTACCTGCTGCAGCCTCTTTGTTTGGAAATAACTTGTTGTCAACTGCCATGCTGATGTCATAGAACACCTCATCCTCATCACGGTCAGCATCAAACTGGGGGAAATGAGGACAGACAAGTTTGGAATGTGAGAATACACAAATTAGTTAATTCAAAAATATAATGAGCATCCATCACACAACTGTATCTCTAATGAAGCAGAACAACAGGAATTAAAGCATTTGAGTCTTTAATCAGACATTCAGAGAGTTTTAAGCCCAGACCTCCCATTGAACAGAGAAGAGTATTAGGGAGTAAATGTACAGTCACTTATGATTTTAAAAAATGTGTAATATTTTCTTAATTTATGGAGCACATTTTAGAAAAAATAACTGAAATTTACCTTGTGGCTTTCTGACTTTATTTTTCTAATTTGAGAAATATGAAAATATATAGTTCTTAAACAGTAAGAGGAAAGATGTTCTAAGCTTATTGTTAAAAACACACATACACACAAAGAGGCTGGGTGCAGTGACTCACACCTATAATCCTAGCACTTTGGGAGGTTGAGGCAGGTGGATTGCTTGAGGCCAGGAGTTCAAGACCAGCCTGGCCAACATGGCTAAACCCCATCTCTACTAAATATACAAAAAAATTAGCTGGGCATGGTGGCACATGCCTGTAGTCCCAGCTATCCGGGAGGCTGAGGCCCAAGAATCACTTGAACCTGGGGGACAGAAGTTGTAGTGAGCCAAGATGGCACTGCTGAACTCCAGCTTGGGGGACAGACTGAGACTCTGTCTCCAAAAACAACAAAAACAACAATACCTCCAAAACAAATTTCAGATACTATACTAGATACAATATTATAGATGTAGTCTACAAATTCTATAGATTTAGATGTAAAAAAAATTATAGATTTAAATATTTTACCATTCTCTAAAATTTATATTTTAAATATTTTAAAATAAGTTATATTTACAAATTCTCAATTTTCCAAGTTTTTCAGTGGTTTGTTAACACATTTTTGTCTCTTTAGTTTTTAAAAATAACTTTACTATGACAAAAACAAGTAATGGGGTAAAGCCTTCCTATTCAATAAATGGTGCTGGGATAACTGGCTAGCCATATGCAGAATATTGAAGCTGAATCCCTTCCTCACATCATATATAAAAATGAACTCAAGATGTATTAAAGACTTAGATGTAAAACCCAAAACTATAAAATTCCTGGAAGACAACCTAGGCAATACTATCCTGGACATAGGAACAAGCAAAGATTTCATGACAAAGATACCAAAAGCAATTGCAACAACAGCAAAAATTGACAAGTGGGATCTAATTAAACTTGAGAGCTTCTGCACTGCTAAAGAAACTACCAACAAATAGAGAACCTACAGAATGGGAGAAAATATTTGCAAACTATGCATCTGACAAAGGTCTACTATCCAGCATCTTACAAAGAAATTGAATTTACAAGAGTAAAACACATCCCCATTAAAAACTGGGAAAAGGACATGAACAGACACGTCTCAAAAGAAGACACACATGCAGCCAACAAGTATATGAAAGAAAGCTCAATATCACTGATCATTAGAGAAATGCAAATCAAAATCACAATGAGATACCATCTCACACCAGTCACAATGACTATTATTAAAAAGTAAAAAAATAACAGATGCTGGTAAGGTTGTGGAGAAAAGGGAATACTTATACACTGTTGGTAGGAGTGTAAATTAGTTCAACCATTGTGGAAAGCAGTATGGCAATTCCTCAAAGAGTAAAAGCAGAACTATCATTTGACCCAGCAATCCCATTACTGGGTGTATACCCGGAGAAGTATAAATCGTTCTCCCATAAAGACACATGCATGTGAACGTTCATTGCAGAACTATTCACAATAGCAAAGACATAAAATCAACCTAAATGCCCATCAATGACAGATTGGAAAAAGAAAATGTGGTACATATACACCACAGAATACTATGCAGCCATAAAAAGGAATAAAATCATGTCTTTTGTGGGAACATGGATGGAGCTGGAGGTCATTATTCTTAGCAAACTAATGCAGGAACAGAAAACCAAATGCCACATGTCCTCACTTCTAAGTGGGAGCTAAATGATAAGAACTTATGAACACAAATAAGGAAACAACAGACACTGGGGTTTACTTAAGGGGGTTGGGGGAGAGAGGCAGAGAAGCAGAAAAGACAGCTATTGGGTACTGGGTTTAATACCTGGGTGATGAAATAATATGTACAGCAAACCCCCATGACATGTGTTTACCTATGTAACAAACCTTTACATGTGCCCCTAAACAAGAAATTAAAATAAAAGAAAAAATAGATAAAACCACAAACAAAAATAAAAATAGCTTTACTGAGTTCTAAGTGATATACAATGAACTGCACATATTTAAAGTATGGTGATTATAACTTTTAAAAATTGACAGGTGGAATTTAATTAAAGAACTTTTGCATAGCAAAAGAAACTGTCAACAGTGTAAACATACAACCTATAGAATGAGAGAATATATTTACAAACTACGCATCCAACAAAGGTCTACCAGAATTTATAAGAAATTTAAACAATTCAACAAGCAAAAAAAAAATTTTAAAATGAGAAAAAGGCATAAATGCTTCTCAGAAAAAGACTTAAGAGTGGCCAAAAAACGTGAAAAAATGCTCCACATCACTAATCATCAGAGAAATACAAATCAAAACCACAATGTGTTACCATCTCACACCAGTCAGAGGCTATTATTAAAAAGTCAAAAAAAGATAGATGCTGGAGAGGCTACAGAGAAAAGGAAACATGTTTACTGTTTGTGGGAGTACAAATTAGTTCAGTTATTGTGGAAAGCAGTTTGGAGATTTCTCAAAGAACTTAAAACAGAACTACCATTTGACCCAGGAATTCCATTATTGTGTATATATATCCAAAGAAAATAAACCATTCTACCAAAAAGACAAATGCACTCATATGTTCAATTACAGCACTGTTCACGACAGCAAAGACATGGAATCAACCTGGGTCCCCAACAGTGGTAGACTGGATAAAAACAATGTGGTCCATATACACCATGGAATAAGACACAGCCATAAAAAAGAATGAAATCACGTCCTTTGCAGCAACATGGAAGCATCTAGAGGCCATTATACTAAGTGATGTAGCACAGGAACAGAAAACCAAATACCACATTTTCTCACTTATAAGTGGAAGCCAAACACTGGGTACACAGGAAAATAAAGACGGGAACAACAGACACTGGGACTACTAGAGAGTGAAGGGAAAGAGGGGGACAAGGTCTGAAAAAATACCTATTGGGTACTGTATTCACTACTTCGGTGATGGGGTTGATCATACGCTAAAACTCAGCAGCATGCAACATACCCAGGTAACAAATCTGCACATGTACCCTCAAATCAAAATAAAAGTTGATATTATATTTAGAAAAACAAGTAAGTTTTGACATATGTATACACCCATGAAACCATCATAAAAATAAAAATAGTTAACATATCCATCACCCCCAAGCACTCCTCATGCCCCTTTGGAATCCCTTCTCCTCTCCTCAGGTAACCATTTATCTGCTTTCTGTAACTACAGATTATTTTACATTTTCTAGATTTTACATAAAATAATACAGTATGTAATCTTTTTTTGCCTGGGTTCTTTCACTCAGCAATATTATTTTGAGATTCATTAATGTTGTTATATACATAGTTCATTCCTTTTCATTACTTACTAGTGTTCCATTGTGTGGATATATTGTTAAGCCCATCCTAGATATCTTTCATCTCAGAGATTGTAGTTTTCAACTCTGAATGTTTGACTTGAGCCTTTAAAAAAATTTCCATGTCTCTATTTAAGCTTTTAAACATCTGAAATATAATTACACTTACTTTTAATGTCTTTCTCTGTTAATTCTAACATTTGTGTCAGTTCTGAGTCAGTTTCAGTTTATTTTTTTTTACCTCATTATGGGTGTATTTTCCTGTTTCTTTGTATGCCTGGTAATTTTTTTACCAGATGCCAGACACTGACAATTTGACCTTATTGGATGCTGGATATTTTTGTATTTCTATAAATATTCTGGAATGTAGTTTAGTTACTTGGAAACAATTTCATCTTTCAGGTCCTGCTTTTAAGATGTTAGGTTGGATCAGAGCAATGTTTAGTTTAGGGCTAATTATTCCCCACTGTTGAGCGAAGCCTCTCCCCAATGTTTTGTGAATTATGAAGTCTTCCAGTCTATCTGAAGGACACTGGCGCTATTCCAAGCCTGGTGTGAGCACCAGGTACTGTTTCCTCTAATCTTTTTGGATGGTTTTTTTCTCAGCATCAGGCAATTTCCCCATGTGGATACAGAAGAGCTGGGATTTGAACTTGGGATGACTGAAACTTTTCATCCTACCAGGTGGCATAAGATCATTGTACTAAGACAAAGGCAGCCATTCTACTCTGCTAAGTATTTTTTCTAAAAGCAAGGGGAAAAAAACAGGCAGTCACTAGAATACATACAAGGTGGCCACTGAATATCTGATTAGGACCTCTGCATATTTCCAGAGTTATCTGTGCATTTCTCTCATCTCTGATACTTTTGTCCTGCAAACTCTAGTCACCTTGATTTCTTGGACTCTCAGCTCCATCTTCTCAACTCATGGAATCCACCAGTCTCCAAAGGGTTTCGTTTTTCCTGCACTGTTGCCTGGAAACATCTCCAGGCTCTGCAGGGCTCACTACATTTATTTCCCTTCTACCAGGGACCACTTCATTGCTTGATGTCCAGTGTCTTGAAAACTTTTCTTAAGAAGGTTTTCTTCTGTTTATTTATTTGTTTCATGTGTGAAAGAAAAATCCAGTCTTTTTGATTCCAACTTGGTAAGAGGTGGAAGTCTCAACACTGTAGCTTTTACTCTTTTTTTTGAGATAGAGTCTCGCTCTGTGGGCCAGGCTGGAGTGCAGTGGCATGATTTTGGCTCACTGCAACCTCCATCTCCTGGGCTCAAGTAATTCTCCTGCCTCAGCCTCCCAAGTAGGTGGGATTATAGATATGTGCCACCATGCCTGGCCGCCCAGCTAATTTTTGTATCTTTAGTAGAGACAGGGTTTCACCATGTTGGCCAGGCTGGTCTTGAACTCCTGACCTCAGGTAATCCACCTGCCTCAGCCTCCCAAAGTGATGGGATTACAGGTGTGAGCCACCATGCCTGGCCTGCTTTTACTTTTATTCATTATTATCTTGAAGACATTTCAGAATATTTAAGTAATTTATTCCTTTATATTTTCCTACTGAACTGTTTTATTTGGGAAAAGCCAGTGAAGAAAAAGCTAAATTAGAAAATTATTTCTCTACCTCCCTTTGTAAAATTAAAGCACATCTGTATAATGCTTCAAAGTGCTATCACTATGTCACATCAACCCCTAGGAAAGGTGAGGCAGACAGTCTTATTTCTGCAGTATTTTTTTTCCCATAGGTTGCTCATTTCTTTATTGATTTTTTTTCTTAAATAAAATCAATTAATGTCCGTTATAAAAGCTTTAAATTCACAGTAGGGTAAAAATAGAATGTTTGGAAACTTGTTGCACTTCCCTCATTTAGTTCTACTCCATGGAATTAACGATGGTTAATATTTTCCTGTTTATCCTTTCAGAACTCCATTTATTGGTGAGAATGATGTCATAGAAAACATCTCAGCCAGGTGTGGTGACTTAGGCCCGGAATCCCAGCGCTCTGGGAAGCCAAGAAGATATTGCTTGAGGGCAGGAGTTTGAGACCAGTTTGGGCAACAAAGCAAGATCCCATCTCTTATGTCTTTCCTTATGCTTTCCCTTAGACATTTATTATATTTCTTCCTCTTTTTACAAAACCATTGACTTGTCTGTTTATATGTCTTGCCAAATTCAAATGAGAGTGCTAGACTCTTGTATTGTAGGGTAGTTGTTTAATTTAAACTTTGCCTGAGGGATTTGCTGACTAGTCTTTTCTTGAGCTATTATTCTTCATTTTCACTTTTCCTCTCTTTTTCCTGCTCATCCTCCAGCTCCTTTTCCATGTCCTCTCCTTTTGCCTGCTTCTCCTCCTCCTTCTTCTCTCCATTTCTGCTTTCTCTTTCATTCATCTTCACTGTAATTTCTATTAGATTGCTCTGGATTTTGATCCCAAGACATAGCTGGTTGTTTCTGTACAACAAGATCTGTGGAATAAAATCAAGTCCAACTTTTTAATTCTGTGATGTTATCACCACCTTCCAGCCCGTGCTGATTTAGGTCTGTGATTGTTTTGCTTTGGGTCTCCTCTCTTAGAGGCTCTGTTTTATTTTTATGTGTTTTGTTTCTTTTTTGAGATGGAGTGTTGCTCTGTCACCCAGTTTGGAGTGCAGTGGCGCAATCTCGGCTCACCGCAACCTCTGTCTCCCAGGTTCAAGCAATTTTCCTGCCTCGGCCTCCCAAGTAGCTGGGATTACAGGTGCATGCCACCACCCTGGCTAATTTTTGTATTTTTAGTAGAGACGGGGTTTCACCATATTGGTCAGGCTAGTCTTGAACTCCAGCCTCAAGTGATCCACCTGCCTTAGCCTCCCAAAGTGTGGGATTACAGGCATGAGCCACCGTGCCCGGCCTGTTTGATTTTTAGAAGTAAAAAATTCTCAGCACCAGATGGTTTTACCTCAGAAAAATCTTGAATTATCAGGGGCTTCTGAAATATCAGGAGCTCTCTCTGCCTTGAAAAACTTTCTTCTCATACTTCCTGAACAGCATTCTGTCCTGGGTTTCCTTCTAAGTCATTGGTTGCTCTTTCAAAGGTTTCTTTGTTGCTCCTCTTTTTCCTACTGTTCTCTGACCCTCCTTATTTCTACTTTATAGATGAGGAAATATTTACCCAGAGATTTTATGACCTTCTCAAGTCATATAGCTAATAAGCAGAAGAGTCGGGACTTGAACTTGGGATGACTGACACCTTCCTCCTACCACGTGGCATATGATCATTACAGTCAGACAAATACAGCCATTCTGCTCCAGTACGTGTTAACACTGCCCTCTTGTCTAAAAGCAAGGGGAGAAAAGCAGGTAGTGGGAGGGAGGACACAAAGTGACCACGAAGGTACAGTGAGTGCCATCTCAGTGCACTGCTTTCACCTCCACATCTCGTGGCTGTTTTTTTCTTTCCGGATATCTGTTAATTATCATCAGTCTGAGGTAGTATTTACTAAGAGGGGTTTGTTTTTATTTTTCCTTGGACTTGTGAGAGATGGACAGCAGCACTGTCATTTTATATATTAAACATTTATGTTTTAGCCAGGGTTCCCTAGAAAATGGAGACTAGTGGCTCACACCAATAATCCCAGCACTTTGGGAGGCCGAGGCAGGTGGATCACAAGGTTAAGAGATCGAGACCATCCTGGCCAACATGGTGAAACCCCGTCTCTACTAAAAATACAAAAATTAGCTGGGCATGGTGGCGTGCGCCTGTAGTCCCAGCTACTTGGGAGGCTGAGGCAGGAGAACTGCTTGAACCCGGGAGGCGGAGGTTGCAGTGAGCCGAGATCTCGCCACTGTACTCCAGCCTGGCACCTGGCGACAGCGCGAGACTCTGTCTCA